>NW_026555409.1:0-80986 GCF_029017545.1 Prosopis cineraria
TGCACAAAAAAATATTGCCATCTTCACCCAATAGCAAGCAGCATTTAACTTTCAAGTGGTAAAATGCAAATCCCACTCTTCATCTTTCTCCAGGAATATTACCTTCAGAATTTTGCCAAGAATCATAAAGAGCAGCAAAGACAAGAGGGCGTCCATCTTTGAAGTGAATGTAGTAAGGCTGTTTTCCTGATCCATCCTTTTTCCACTCATAAAATCTTAAATATACATGCATATACGAGTCTCAGTTGACAGAATGGAACTATCAAAACAGAATTGACAACAATGCTAAAGAAGTAGAGAGTGCATTCAATATATCTACTTTCACAACATTAATTTTATTCGTGTAAATTATATGTTTTGTATTTCTGTTTTCTGGTTAAATAAATAAACATATAACTTTAACCTCAGACTACCTCACCACCTTTTTTTTACCTATGCATTCAAATATAAAAGGTTGCAGAATGAAATTTTCCTTACAATCATTTCCCATGAAGATTCATCTTTAACATCATTATGTTGCCAACAAGCCGGGGAAAAGGAAAAAAAGGGGACACACAAACCGTGAAATGCATTCCAATCAATATTGTCTATTACGCAGCTCAACGACTATATCTGGTCTGAAAAAATAAAAAGCTCAGGGACTATAACTATGAATATCAAAATTATCTATAAGATTGACCCAGCTACAACTTCAACTATGATTATACTTGCAAAACCTGAAAGACAACTGATAAAACTAGATCTTATATGCACTTCAAAATTTGAAATACATCCCACAATATAAAAGCCTTAAAGGGAACAGGAACAGGATTTTGAAAGAAAAGTTCAATAATAGGAATCATTTCTAATTCACGCAATAGCTAACAACAATGAATGCATCATAAAATGGTTATAATGCTAAACATACCCTTCTACAACCACAAGGCACCTGCATTTCGGAAGAAGGCGGCGAAATGAAGCCTTTTCGCCAACAGATTCAGACCGAGCATTAAACTGAAACACATAACACCCATTGATATCAATACACAGGACTCAAGGGGTATAGTTTATAGTTATCTTAAAGTTAAAGAACTCTAGAGATTGTTCAAGAACACCCTGATACATGTACCATGAAATTTTAGAACCATGCTACAATGTTTTACTGAACTGACTGATATTTCTAAGAAACAAGGCATCACACTCAGTTGATTAGTTTCCTGACAACAAATGCAAGAAAGGACAAAAACACAAATTGGCCATAGATTGTAGGGAAAAAAGGGGAAAAAAAATTAAAAGCATAGATTAAAATTATAAACATGGAAGCTACTTAGCAACGATTTGAACAAAATGAAGCCTCATAAAGAGGCTGACAATATTATTGGAAAATATAAGCATTTCTTACTTTCCATTGTGAAAATTTTTCATTCACAATGACAAAAAAGATTTTTAGAGATTTCTCTCCTACCCCTCCAACCATATGTATGAAATGGATTCACCGATTTCCATCATTTGTTCTTCACTGTTAAATGACCACTAAGCATCAAATTGGACATAATGACAGGCTAGTTGAACTTGAAATTCAAAAGAAACGCGATTGCCCTGCTAGACCTATGGATTTCCAGTACAGGGAAGTCAAATTATGTAACAGGGGGCAAATACCAATATCATAAGAAAGATGTTCTCAACTTTGAGCTTATATGGGCAAACTTCTCTAGAATATCTAGAGAGATAAAGTAAAATAATTCAGAACAAACAATCAGAAAATCGATGTAGTGAGAAGTAAAGTTGCTAAAGTACTAGTGCATATACCTTACTCGTATAAGGCATCAATATTGCAAAATAAATACATAGTCATGACAAGAAGGTTTGAGATTGAACTAAAACTATTACAAGGAAGAACGCGGTATTAGAATAACCTTCCCATTTGAAATAATATAGAAATTACTACTACTTATCCCTATTTCACCAGATTAAAGAAATATTAGCTTATAACTTACCATCTTGTAGTGATCAGGTTTCTCTGTTTTCTTGGTGAAACTGGGAACTAACCCCCACTTCATGCAATGAAGAACACAACCTTCGCTATCAGATGCATCTTCTCTACGAACAACTGGCACGTTAAATCCCGGAGACACATTATATGATGGCCTATACCTGAGCACGCAGTCAAATTTAATATTACAAGTTCGCTCGATAGCGGGCGAGTTCGAAATCAAACTAAGACCCATTTGAAGTGAATTCACAAAAGTGACAGTTAACATAATATCCCCAGCTTCCATTTTCCTTCACTGGCTATTCAGTTGCAAAATAGTCAAAACAAACAATTATTTGCAATTCAAAAAACAAAGCAAAATCGGCATAAACAAAAAGAGAAAGTCAACCGGTCCATATTGACGGAACGAACAGGACCATTGTCGCGATAACAAGCCCTAAGGAAGTCGTCGTTTCTCAGAGTACAACGAGCTCTCCCACACATCTCTTCGCCTCAGAAAACGATTAGGATTCTCCAAGGTTGTTCGGAAAGTGTTCCTTCGGACAACTGAATAAAGGCGGGAAGGGAGTGAAGTCAGAAAGAAGACCCAGGTGCTCCGCCATTCTTCTGGTGCTTCACCGTAGACCGTCAGATGAAAATCGCTGTAGATTCGAGTTCTTGTGGACCCTACTGCCACGTGTCCCACCCTCCAAGACCCAAATGTTGCCGTTGTGCTCGGATTCTCCAAGCAATGAGGGATCAGGATCGTTGGAAATGAAAAACAAATTTAAAAACCCTTAGGTAAAACAAAATACTCCAATTTTGGAGTAAATTTGAAGAGAACTTCTAATTCTGATCCACAAGGGACCAAACTTCCTTTCAGGTTAAAAGAAAGACCAAACTATCAATTAAAATAAAAATACTCTCTTCGATAAAAAATATAAAACATCTTTAAAGGACTTGAATGTTTAAAAATGTAAAATATTTTTAATTTTTTAAGGTGTAATCATTATTTTTTTAAGTACTTTTATTGATAGTGACTTTATATTTATTATATGATAGTTAATAGAAATAAATATGAAAAGATAAGATTAATTTAAAATAAGTAAGAACTTTATTGAAGGATGAAACTCGATTAAAAAGACCTTATATTTTTAAAGAGAGAGAGTAATAAATTGTAAAGACCAAACTAGAAATTTAAAAAAATTATAATGTAATACTATCAAAATCAAAATCAAAACTAAGGTTGAACAAATGCAAAAGTATAAAAACTTATTTAATTAACTATTTTCATCTTCGTGACATCTGAAGATAAACTATTAATTTTTATTCACTCTCTATCTTAAAATTTACCATCTGAATTCCGAACTTATCCTAAATAGCTTAAAGAGTAATTTCGAAATAAAATAACTTCCTCTAGGTTTTTTTTTAAAAATAATTTTTAATGAATAATAATAATTTCATAAAATTAAATTATTTTTTAATTTTCTTCTTAAATTTAAAAAAAAAGTTAATTTGATATTTAGGAGGAGTTTTTATAAAAATTAAAATGTTTTATTTATTTTTAAAATTTGATGGATGATACTTTTAAATTTCTTAAAATTGTATTTTAAAGTTACGAAAACTAAAAGAAAATGACTTATATTAAAAAAACTTTTAAGATGTGACTTAAGAAAAAGAGAATGACGATAAACTCCCAAAAGAATCAATTAATAATTGTTAAGCTCTTGATCAATTTTTTTATAAAATAAATTATAAATATTAATTCAAACAATTATAAATAAAAATTTAAATTATAAATTAATTATTATATTTAGAATTTAAATATCACATATGTAATAAAAACTTTTAAATTCATAATTATTTAAATCAATATTTATAATTTATTTTTAAAAGAATTTGTTAAGAATCTAACTATAATTAATTTTTTCTTATAGGACTTAATTATCATTTTTTCCTTTAAAAAAAGCAATGTTTTCATAAGCATACCAAATGTAAAATTAGAAAGGCTAGTAGTTCATAATTTATATGGTCAAATCAGGTTGGACTAATAGTTAAACTAGTAACGTAATAATTAAATTAAAAAATTATATATATATATATAATAATCTAAATATAAAAAATAAATATAAAATTACTATTTAACTTAAAAATAAAACTAAATATTTTAAGTTTATAATGACTTAACAAGTTATATAATATAACATAATATCAAATGATTAAAAAATATTAAAAATTGATAAAAAAATATAAAAAAAAACAAAAAGGGTATGTTTTTTGAAAAGTCCGATTGTCCGGTTTTTAAAAATAAGACCCAATCCCTTGCTTGATCTTGGTTTCTAGTTCAATTGCTGGTCCAAAGCTATTCAATCTAGCCTAAACTCTTTAGATGTTTTTTTGGCTTGACCAAATAGTTAGCTTGACTAGCCAACGATTCGATTGATTTGACCATCCAATTTAATTCAATTTTTTAATTATTGAAAAAAAAATATAAGAGGAAGTAAGATATTTAATCAAAGATATATACATATTGAAATCAATTTTCAATTAGAATTGCAATGTTATCCTTGTTTGGATGGAAGGGAGGAGCCCCTTTGCCAAACAAGGGGAGACTTGTTTGGTGTGATTGATAAGGTGGAGGGAAAAAACATTTTAAACCAAAATCTTTCTTCAAATTGGGAGACCCTTTCTTCTCTCTTTCCTTTGCTACATCAACATTTTTGGTATGATGGAAGAGTTTTTAATAAAATTGAAATTAGAATTGAAATCAGAATCAAAATTGGAATTGGAATAGAATTAGATTTAAAAGTGTATTTGGTATGATGATGGAATCTTGATATAATTTTAATAAAATATAAGTACTTAAAATAAGAAAAGACCAAAGTGCCCTTTTTAAAATTTAAAAAAAATTCTATTGGAGGAGGGAGAAGGGGAAAACTGGAAAAAAGGAACCATGGAATCGGATTCCATGATGTATGTGATGGAATTAGATTCTATCAAATTTTCTTGAATCTAAATTCCAAAAAATTATAATTATTGTATACCAAACACACATATTAACAAATTTTATATTCAATTTTATTTCTTTTTTTATGATTTTACGCTATCAAACAAGGCCTAAAATTTCTCCACTCCTTTGTAACCAAACATACCGTAAAGATACAAACGAGGTCGGGCCCATACAAACCTGAATTCGACCCGTATCGCCCCATGGAAGATTGGAAGGTATCGATATCTCTATCCGACCCGGATGCAGCACTGAGAGAGACGACTGTTACTGGCTTTTCCACCCTTCATGCTTTCTCTCACGAAACGACTTCAAGCTGTGGTGCCATGCCTCGGCCGCGGTGGTTATCAATTCCGGTCTTCTAGAGCCTACGCCGGCGGTCAATCTAGACGGCGGTCCAAGACTCCGCCGCTGCCGTTTCAGAAGGCGGAGGGGAAGTCTGAGTGGTGGATAGTAGACGGCGAAATGCACGAGATAGGCGATAACGTGCCCTTGCGCGAGCGCTTTGTCATCCCCAGAGAGAACATCCCAAATAAGCGTCGGAAGCAGCTGAGGGAGCAGTTCATGCGAAGGACTCGCCTGGTTCTCAAGGAGTCGGTTAGCCCCTGCTAATTCAAAATTAGATAAAAGAGAATGTTGTTTTAGATATTCTAGTACTCTTGTTGTGATTTTCCTTCTGTTTGAGTATGTCATTTGGTTTTTTTTAAAAACCACAATAAGCAAATAAGTAACGGAATTCTTATACTGATTATGATTCTGGATTTGATTTACTTTTCTTCAGTACTGGAGGGAAAAAATTGATATACGATAAACCCAAATCAAATTGCCTGTATATATTTCTATGGACGAATGGAGACATGTTTAAACTTGTCTTCTATCACTGCCTTGCCTTTGTATGCTTAGTTTTGAGGTTTACATGGTCATTATCCTTCTTAATACAAGAAATGTGATGGACGAGTATGTCATGCTCATGTGTCATTGACTTGCTTTATGGAATTGTCATGACATTTTTTGTGTTGGTTATGATTTATAGGACAAAATTTAGGTAATTTTGTCTAGGCGTTCGCTATGATATTTTCTAATGGGAATATAATGTATGCATAACTTTTTCAGGTTGAAAGAATCAGTCATTTACTGTTCTGTGCCAAAACACACCCACACAGACAAATAATGTTTTGTTTGGAGAACCTTATAGCAAACATCTTTAAAATTGCACCTCCGTTTTTTCTTTTTATATATGGTATGAAATTCAAAACTTCCTTTATTTTGTCTTAAAATACTTCCATTTTACTGAAAGGAGCACGAGCCATGGTGCAAAAAATATATGGAACTATATAATGAGCTAAGGGAAAATTGGGAGAGACTTTATTGGGATGAGGGCTACTCTAAAAAAATTGCTCAAGACCATGCAAACTATGAGTCTGCTGAAGATGATGATGAAGATTTCTCCCCTTACAGGTGTGTTTGACATATCTTCTTTTCCTGCTATGGGTCAAAACTGAATTCTTCTGAGATAATAAAACGGTTTGAATTTTACATGCATGAGTTAGAGAAAACATGTTGTTTGAAATAGATTGCTAAGGAAAGGCTTGCAACTCATTCAAACTTGTACTGATCAATTTTTATCAGACAATTGGCTTTAAGGTTTTATCTGACAGTATTATCTAATTTTTGTGGGTTAATTTATGGTTTAAACTTTAAGTCAACCATGTGAATTAATGGTGTCTGATTTCTGGTGTTTTATATTATGCCATTTCAGGAATAGGAGGCCTCATGTGCCTCACATGCAGCATAGTCAGGTACAATTGAATGTTTTAAATTTACTACACAGAATGATTTTTTCTGATAATTTTTTGTCATCTCTCGCTCTTGTACAATCTTGCCATTTGAATTTGTGATTATGAGAAGATTTGGCCTCATTGATGAGGCAATGTAGAAAGTGCCATAAAAAATTACTTGAATTTTTTATTTCATTTGAGTTTTATGCATAAAAATGGATTTGCTTTTGGATTTTGTTTTTCTTGAATTGACCCTATCTTCATTGCGACATGATGGACCTCCATGTCTGCCGCCTAGAATGGGTGAGAAGTAGCATCTGGTGTTGCAGCTCTGTCTTTGTGAGGTCACTTGACGAATGTTGGATTACTTTACTTTACATATATTTTGAGCAATTTCTAACCATAATAAGTATGGATTTGTTTCCATTGGTGGACGTGTCATTGAAACATGTTAATGTGTTATTAAACATCTCTTTTTCTGGTCTTGAATCAGCTTTGGTTTCAGAGTCCTAGAGCATATTAATGTTGGTATATCACTATTAGCCGCCTTCAGTACCTTGGTGAACTAGGCAAAACTATGATGCCATTTTGGTCTTCACTTTTTGATTGTCTAATTCTTCTTGGTTGTATAAATTTTGCACTATATTTGTGCGTAATTTTGTCAATTATCTCTATGTCTAATGCAGGACCAGAGTTTTGGAAGAAATAGGCAAGGTGATACCTGGGAAAAAGTCAACTTTATTCGGGATAAATTTGAGTATGACAGAGAAAGAAGAATGAGAGATAAAGGTAGTCAATTTTCTAGTTAATCAGCTTGTGATCCAACATCACCAACTATAATGAAGTTCAAGATTATATGGATATTTTCTTCAATTGCCATTGCCTATGGAAGTCTTATTTTATCAGTGTGGGTTTCTTATTGTTTAGGCTTTTCTTCCTGAAGCTCGAAGTTTGTTAGTCTTCTAAAATGTTCAAATTATTTGTTGCAATTTCCCTGCTGTGGCTTTATTAGTGGCTTTCACAGTTGACTCGGTTGGATGTGTTTGAGCCATTATTTTATAATTTTGTTTTATTACTTTTGTCTACATAACTGATATAACAATCTAATTATATAAACATGGTGAGAGCCCTTTAAATTTCATTCAAATTGATACTGTCAAGAAGTCAAGTGGAACTAAGGAAATGTTAGTTCTTAATAACCCTAATTGATAAGTACATGCTATTTCTTCCATTTCCACGTGACTCAAGAGACTCTGAAATGATTATCATTTTTTTTTTCCCATGTTTTATGTTGTAGTTTGGGTTTAGTGCTCTTTTAACTTTAGTGTATCTCAATGCAGCATTTGCGCCCATGCATGGTGGAGCTGTGTCTGATACACGTGATGCAAATTCGTGGAACCAGCCACTAAATGCTGATCGATATTTTAGCCACAATGGAAGGAGTTGAGAGTAGACATATCAGATTCTGCAGCGTGAAAAGGGTTTGCAATCATTCTTCCTTCTTCAGATATCTGTCCTACTATCAACATTTGTGGCTTAGTCTGCTGCTAAAGTAACTTCTACAAGTTTCTGATGGTTTGTTCAAAATGCATGATGGTGGGTTTCCCAGGCCCTCTGAGAGTAGGAAAAACTGTGATCTGAATGGAAATATGATCTATATGTTTAAAAAAATATGAGAGAGAGAGAGAGTAAGTATTTTAATCGAGTTGCATGCCTAATAAAAATAGATTGGCTTTTCGACGTTGTTTTTCTCAAGTTTTATGCATAAATAGTTAGAAACTTGAGAACATCTTATAAAGAACAGAGTGCCAGATCGTATAGTATTGAATACAATATGTGGTGTATAAGGCTCTAACTTTGTTAGAGAATTGCTGAGCTATGTCACTATAGCTTATAACCCAAGTGGGGGCATTAAGATAATGGAAACACTAAAGTTAAGAGGTGCTCTTCACGCTGATCCCTTGAGTCAAGGTTTGCTTTGTATTGTGCAACTTGCCATGCCCGAACCAAGGCTCACTAAGTTAATTTTCTGGTTAATTAATAATCAAAGTCAATATTTATTAATGGTGGGGATTGTTTTCAAATGTTGAAGGAAAATATTGTCCTA
The DNA here is from genome assembly GCF_029017545.1 of Prosopis cineraria. Lineage (NCBI taxonomy): Eukaryota > Viridiplantae > Streptophyta > Magnoliopsida > Fabales > Fabaceae > Prosopis > Prosopis cineraria. Next base: position 8,844 of record NW_026555409.1, read on the forward strand.
GAAAAGATCTTAGGATTCAAGATGCTCCTAGACCTATATTTTAGGGGCAAAATTGACATCTAACCTATCTTTAAAAGAAGTTTTCTTTTAATTATTAATACATTTCTTTGTTAATTATTTTTAATTTTATTTATAATGGAAATGATTGAATAAATAGGGATCAAATAAGACTGGGATAATGTCTAAAAGTATTTTTTGCCAAATTAATTATCATTTCAGAAAAATGAAAAATGAAATAATTTTTAAAATGGTCAAGATTTTTGATTGGTGATGTGTAGTTGAAAAGGAGGGATGGTAGTGTGGGACAATGAATGTCCAAATGTTCTTTTTCCTAAATGCAAAAAGATGTTAGGCCTCATATAATTGAATAGTTTTTGATAGAATTAGAATTAGAATCGGAATTAGAATTGAAATAGAATTGAATTACAAAAATATATTTGGTATGTCAGAAAAATTAAATGGAATCCTTACATTATTTTTGTTTGGTATGTAAGACATGAAAATAGAATTATATTTAAAAGACAAAAATACATCTATATAGAATTAAAATAAAATATAATAAAAGCTTAATTGTGTTTCAATTTCCTTATGTATTTTATATGTTAATGAAATATTATATAGATGATAGATATTATATATAAGTAAAATATTTTACAAAAAATATTTTAATTTCCTTACATGTTTAGTATATAAATAAAATATTAGATAGATGATAAATATTACATATAAGTAAAATATTTCATAGAAGAAATATTATAAATACATATATCGTATTATATTTTACACATACACACATATATTATAATTGGGTGTAGTCATTTTTGGGTGTGGTTAGGGTTATGTGTTTTTAAAGCAAAATTGTCTTTCTATAATTTTTATGAAGGTGAAAGTGTCTTAAAAGTAACAATTCTATGGAATTGTTCTTGATTCCATAGTTTTAAACAAAGAATCTAATTCAACCTATTTGTATGGAATTGAGATTCTTAAAAATTATGATTCATGTCTACCAAATATCATTTTATTTAGATTTTTTTTTTCAATTCTATTTCTATCTCTACAATTTCAGTCTATCAAACATGACCTTATGGTTATGCTTCAAGGACTGACAAGCTTTTCAGGTTCAAAAAAAAAAAAAAGGACTAACAAGCTTATTTTAGATGGACTTTTGCGATGTTAATTTTTTTTTTTTTTTTGGAGTTACAAAGGCAAGCCAAAGCTTGTGGAAATTAAAAGTTACTGCAATGGTAATTTTTAAATTTTTAAATCAAACAATGTTAGCTTTGACCGGAAAGTTATATCCAAATAGAGTATACAAGGTTCTAACTCAAGTGGATTGTAATGATTACCAATATAAATCGTCTAGATTATATCACAAAGTTGAATGAGACGCTCACGCTGAGCTTGGTTTGCAGGGAAAAACAAAGAGAGAGAGGGTGTGAGGGAAGAAAATGGATAGAAGAGAAACGTAGAATGATGTAATGTTTTCTCTTTATACTTGGTAAGTGAGAGAAAATTGGAAGAAAGAAAAATTATTAATTTTATATGAACAATAATTATTTTATTATTTATAAAAAATATTTATATATGATAAATTTTAATAATTTAACATATTATTTATATGATTTTACTATACATTATTGACTAGATAAAAATATAATTGTAAATTCTTTTACCCTCAAAAAAAATTATTTTGTCCAATTTTTGATTTATTTCTTAAATTATTGAATATATGAGGGAACGTTAAGAAGAAAATGGGGCAAGGCAACATGTAATAAATGAAAAGATGCAAAAACAAATTTGAAAATTGAGTTTGTTTTTTCAAAATCTTTCTATATTTGGAGAGAAGTTGGAGGTAAAAATATGTGGGTCTCGCATATAATTTTTTTTCTTCCAATCTCCTTCCCTCTACATTTTTCTCCTGTCAAGCATTGTATTAAACACAGTGCCAATCCACATCGGGGCAAACATGAAATTACCCAAAGGGAAGTTGAAATCGTATTTTTCTCAAAATGGTGATGGGGTTTTAAATGTAAATTCTTTGAATTAAAATCTATAAATTTATGTGAAGTTTATCCTTTTAAGAAAGAGGGAGAAAATTTTATATTTTAATAAATAAAATAAAATAAAAAAATGCCAACAATAAGAAAACTTCACTAAAATTTATAGATATGAACTTTAAAGAATTGATTTTTTTTTTAATTGTAGGTTAACGACTGAATCAGCTTGAGCTGGAAAGATTCTCTTCCATTGCGTGTACCTCGTGGTTAGGCTTTTTTAAATATTTCTAATTACTTCACCAAATTAAAAAAATGTAATTATATGATTGATTTTATAAATAAAGGAATAAACTTTTATTTTTCTCCATATTTAACTGACAGTTATATTTTTTCTTTTTTTTTTATTTTTGAGTCCCAAAAGTTTAGATAAATTGAATTTTAAGAATTCACTTTCATCAAAGTATGTTTTTAAGATCGGTTACCGATAAAACTTTCATGTCAATAATAGAATTTAAATCTATAATTTTATAGATTATGAATCAAATTCTTAGCAATTAGATTAACATTTATTGGCATGTTAAATACCTTTTTTAAATAGCTAAAAAATTAACCAGCATATTTTATAAAGCTCAAAAAAAAAACTAATTTGAATAAATTTAATATTTTATGTTGATACATGTATTGATATAATTTTTTTTTTGATAAAAAAGATCAATTAATAAAACGAAATTAGTCTACAGTACCTAGGTTTGCAATAATGGGGGAGTGAAGAGTTCTAAATCCTAAGAAACATTAAATGAAACGAAAGAAAAATAGTTAGCAGCATGTAAATGTTTTGCACTTGCGAAAATGAAAAGTAACGTTTTAGAAGAATGCATTGAAACAATTTCCTTCAGCAGCATTGAAATGCAAGACCATATCTGTTGGAGGCCCTATTTGAATATGCTTCTTTGACCTGGGTTAGCATACCTCAAAAGCAAAGCAGATTGAAACAATTTAACTCAATGTAAGATTACTCTTAAAGAAAGCTTCACATGAACACATAATTGATGAAAAGTGCAGCAAAACAGTAGGTGCTACAACCTTGTTTGAATTTTTTTCATCTTTATACTCCAAAGCAGGTGAGGATTTCTCAGAGAAAATTTATTCTGCATCATCCCAGAATCACAAACTTTTGAACCATTATCTTTTTTTATTCGAACCGATTCAAACACAAACTTCCAAAAGATAAAAGCACAATTGTTGAAATTCCTTAACCACTTCCCTTGGATGAGAAATAACCGCTTGGTGAAGTGCAAGATTTCTTTTTTGCCAAGCTAGGCTAAGGAAGATAATAAGTCTTCATTGCTGCTTAACTAAACTGAAGACCAACCAATCGAAATTTGATGCTGTATGAGCCTACCAGTAGAAGGACAATATTGTAATTTTAAGTTGCTTTTTAATTCAACTTCATTTTCCCGGCCCGGACCTCCGCCTAGTCCACTCAAGAGCATCACTCTCACATTGAAAGTGAAGGCCGGCACCGTAATCTTCCTCTGCGTCGTCTTCCTTCGAAATGGAGATCTGAGCAAGCCGAAGACAACGAATCCCGAGACAAGCATTGACATCATGAGTGGGGCAAGACTGTGCTCCTTGTTAGCTGAATTGGGGTTCGAAGATGCCGAAGGATTGGACCCTGATAGCTTTGAATGGCCCTTTCAGTACGAAGACGCACGCCCCATCCTGGATTGGATCTGCACTAGCCTCCGTCCCTCCAACGTCCTCTCTCTCCCCGAGCTTTCCCAGTTACGCTTTCCTTTCTCTCCATGTCTCTTTCCTCCTTTATCTTGAACCCCGTACTTATCTGTTGTTTCTTAGTGGGATAAAATGGCATTTACCTGTGCAAATCATTCTCCTTTAATCTGACAATCTGGGGTGGGAATATGTTGCATTAGCTTCGGAGACTATACTGTAGTAGGTATTTCACACTAATAAGATTGTGCTTATCCCTATGTTTTCTTGTGCTCCCTTGTATATTTGTATTTGGTTTGTTCATATTTGATACGCAATTCGTTATCAGTCTGCACCTGCATTTGAAAAATTGCACAAACATTGTTGCTAGAAAAAGGTTTTTGTGGCTGGCTAATTCTTTTTCTTGTGGTTCAGGTTTGAGCAATTTAAGCATGAAGGGAAGCTCTTGGAGGTAGCTTACTGATTCCCATTTGTATGAAATGTGCTTTTAAAATTGTTGACGTACATATTTTTTGCATCTTTTATAAAATATGCTCTTTTTTCGTTCCTTAATGAGGTCTTCTGGTGAAATCGACTGTTCAAACCTTTTTAGCCTGGTTAAGTGTGTATCCACCTACTTGATAATATCAATTTATAAACTAAACTCTAATGTCCATTCCAATGCTGGAGTTTGGGAAACGGGTGCTGAAAATGTTTATCTGAACAGGGGGAAGATTTGGACTCCGCATATGATAGCATTTCAGCCTTTTCTGCCAGGAGAGATAACCAAGAGGCTGTTTTTGGCACTGAAGAAGGACTGAAGGATATAAGGTATCCCATTTATTTGTGTGTTTGTTTAATTACTAATTAGTTAATTAATGAGTTGGCAAATAGCAACAGAATGATATTTGTAGTTTTTGAGGGCGCAGAAACATTGAAAATTGTAAGTGGGTGTTGCCAAAAAAATAAAAAAAAACTGTAATACATTTGGGGATCACAAGCAGCCAAGGTATTCTTTACCTAAGGTTACTATAGACCATGCCCAAGCTTGGAATTATTTATTGTTTAAAAATCACTGCCAAAAGTTGCCTCTAAAAAGCAAACACACTCACACACACACTATTTTGCTAATATAATGTTTGGTAAGATAGGATCAATAGATTGAAGATCCTAAAACTTGTGACATAAAACAGTTAAAAATATATGTAATTATCTAAATTTCAGTAGTAAGGATAATTCTGTCAACATATCATCATACGTTACTGTCAAAGGTTAAAAGCCTTAAAACTCACAAGACTCCATAGAACAAGTCACAAGTTTCAAAATCAACAACCCACTAAATTAAAAACTATAATAATAATCCACTAATACAATATCACCAATCACGATCATTAATTACAAATTCTATCCATGCCTTCCTCACTATCCATGATCTCATTGCCATTGAATTTAGCACTGTCACTATCAATAGCAGCATCAATTGGATCATTGAATTATTCATCATCTTATGACTAGTTTTGATTAAATTGAAAAACCATGAAATGGCTGGACTTTTATTTGTCTTGAAAAAGATAATGTGATGTAATGGTCATAAGCATCTGCACAACAAACATTCGCAAAACTAGTTTAGAGAAATGGAGGAGAACTACAATGAATCATCAATCTCGCTATCTCTCTAGTGGATGCTGTTAGCAACCCTGATTAACTTTGAACACCACTGGTGTCTAAAGAAACCAAGAAATTTGCTAATTCCTGATCAAATGGTTGAGTTACTTGGAAATGATGGTTGGTTGCTCCAAGTGGGTATGTTGGATGGGTATGCAGATTGCAAATGGAAGAAAGGGATGTGGCTGTGTTTGGTGAGTTTGGTGGGGAGGGATTCAATTTGAGCATTTTTTTTTCCCCTTCACCTAGTCACTAGAATGGTGTCCATTTTGGCTATAGGAAATAAATGCAGTATCTTTCGGGATCACACAAAGATTCTGCATGATTTCTTCGGGCATGATAAAAGATATAGATTTGAAAACCCGTTGATCTGGACCTTATGTACACGAGTTTCTTATTTACTTCCTGAATAATTGACGACTAGTCCTCTATATGTTGATCTAAGATGTCAAACATTTAGTTCAATATTATACATCTGAATTAACTTGTCTTGATCTTTTCTGGGTATCATCTCTTAGCAAGATATTGGATCTGTACTTCTATTCCTTATGGATGTCTTCTTATCATCAGGGAGGCAACTTTGGCATATAAAGCTGAAGCTTTAGACCTGCAAAGACAGCTAAAGCACCTGCGATGTCAGTTTGACATGCTTACTAGCCAAGCTTCAACCTTGATACAAGGGAGACGTGCACGGGTTGCTGCCACATCTATTGTGAATGGACACCTCGCTACGATAGATGATAGCCTTTCTGCAAGAAACTTACAGGTGCTTCGCCAAAGTCCTTCACATTTTTATCTGATGTGAGAATTTAGCTGTGATGTATCTTTTTATGGTGAGATTGATTGATTTGTGGCTCTAGGAAGTGGGAAGCCCCATTTGTTGTAAGCTCATAAGATGAATGCTTCAATGCTACTTCTAATATTTTTGTGCATTCAATTTCTTTTGTTTTTCAGATGAATGCAGTTCTTGGAAGAATTGCTTCCACATCACAAGAGCTGGCTCATTATCATTCTGGAGAAGGTAACAATCCCTTTCTATTTAAAATTTTCTGTCATATGTATACCATTTATGCTGTTAGGAAATTCTGATGCATTTTGTCCTTGGCCTTTTTTTTTAAGTGTGTTGCTGTATTGGTGTAAATACAATCCTCAATTGACAACTTGATATTTTGTGAATTGATAACTATAGCTTGAGCTTTCTCTCTGAAAGAACCACTATTGAAGCACACTAAGCAACAATGAGGTGACAAGATTCTTTGTACAAGTTTTGGTTTTGGATTTTCAAATTCCTTATTTAGAAAATCTTTGTAATAAACATCTTCCCAGGAGATCTAAGAGGCAGAAAAGGAGGAAAATGGAAGTCTATCTAAATTTTACATGTAGATCTTAAAAAAATCCAAGAACCTTTTTGTTGGTTGATCATCATTTTTGACCCATCTGATTGTCAGGACATATTGACATACTTTTTTAATGATTCCTGATTTGCTACAAGTCTTCCTCTTTGGCCTTGTTCCTTTATTATTATTTCTGTTCAATTCATTCCCCTAAAATTTGATTACTTAATGTGCTTCATGATGCAGAAGATGGTATTTATTTAGCATATTCTGACTTTCATCCATACTTGCTTGGAGATTCGTCTTGTCTAAAAGAGCTAAATCAGTGGTTTTCTAAGCAACTAGACACAGTAAGTTGGCAGCATACTATATTTCTTGCTTGCTTCTCACCGTTTATTGTTCCTCCTTAAAAATGATCAAGTAAGTATGCTGTTTACCTTAAAAATAAGATTCATTTCCACTGCATGGGCAATACAATTTATACACTCAATAAGTGGGTAAAGTACTCATGATCTTGTCCTCCTTGATAGTATATGATTATATGTAGGCCAATTAGTTAGAATTTTCTTAGTCCAGTTATACTTAGTTACTTAGTTCTGGTGATGTGTGAATATGTATAAAGTCATCGTAGTCAATGTTCTTCAGATTGATCAATACATTTCAGTTCATTTTTCTAGAACATTGACCCTCCTCTGCACTTTTAAGCAGTCTTAGTTAGCTTTCTTGTCTCTGTTCTCACAACTTTTATTTGATCTTTTCATCTTTTATATGATGGGATTTTATCAATTACATAATGTAAAGGAATCATAGCTTGAAAGTTATCATTTAAGGAAAACATTTCAACTAAGTTTCTATAGTCTTTATTTAATCCTAACTGGAAATGAACTCTTAAATTGGTGGTCTTTACCAATTTTATGTAAGTGCTTGGTTTTTTTGTGGCATTTCAACTAACTTACCTATCTATTTGTTCATAACCCATCTTTCGTGTCTTGTTTCTGGAGACCCTGGATGATTTTTTTTTTTTTGGGTGAAATTCTGTTTGTATGCCTCATAGCTTTTATCCGATATCTATTTGAGAGCAGGGTCCATTCCGACTAGTAGCTGAGGAGGGAAAATCCAAATGCTCCTGGGTCAGCCTTGATGACATCTCAAATATTTATGTTAGAGGTATATTGCACTAATTCTTATGATTTACCATGCCTTACTTTCTATTTGTTCTGTATGGGAGGGGTATACCATTTGCCCTTGCTAGTCGCTACCTCAAGGGAGATTAGTTTTTATTGTCAGTGAAAGATACTCGTGGTATCTCATGAAAAGGAGTTTAATATCTTTGTATATGATAAATTATGACTAATATTGGACCTCATTGAACTACATGTATATGTGTGTGTGCTTGCATATGTGTTTGAATTATCATCTTTTTCATAAAAAATTATTCTTTTTTATCTGTAATTTGATTAAAAACACTGAATTGTTTTGTGGTTGGGCAGATTTAGAAAAATCACATCATCAACGTGTGTCTGAGTTGCAACGGCTTCGCTCAATGTATGTACTTCTTTCCATGTTTGCATTTAAATTTGCCTCTGTAAATTAGTGAATAAATAATATAAATTAAGTTGCACTGTTGGAAATATTTGTGACATGGTTTAGACAAGCTTCTTGTATGACGTATGAATAGCTGATCTTGTATCCGGTTTTTACTGCTGAAATTGTTATTGATATAGTAATGATAAGCTTTTGTGCAAATTTACCGTTAAAAGATTATGGCGCATTACTTGTTTGAGTAGCACCTTTCTTTGGTTATCTGAATCTTGGGTAAATCCGCTTTTGGGTTTTTGTTTTTCTTTAATCCTTCTTTAAACCCATGTTACCCACAACTACATTGTTAGACGTTTTTGCTTGCATATATCTCTGCCATTAAAAGGTTACGTTTCTGTTAAATGTTTTTTTTTTTTTTGTAATGGATGGGGGGATTAACGTGAAGCCTGTTGTGTTTAATCCTATTACACTCATTTGCTAACGTTGAATGACAAATTTGGTGTAGCTTCTGATGGCATAATAGCCTCTATTAAAAAGAGTTGATTTTGGGGCAGCCTGATTCCTTCAGACTGAATGCAAGATTTATTTTTCTAAATTTCTAGGCAACTTTTATTGATTATGGCCTGAACAAAATTTTGACAGATTTGGAACAAGTGAAAGACAATGGGTGGAGGCTCAGGTTGAGAATGCCAAGCAGCAAGCTATTTTAGTGACACTAAAATCACAAGTGTCCTTAGATGAAGCTCATATTCATCTTGACCTTCATTCCCTTAGGTACTTGTCCCAAGTTGTAGCGTTTAATAATTTCTGTATATTGCTTCGTGCCCTCTATGTGCAAGATTCTTTCCGTAGCATGCATTTAAAAATGTTAGTGGCACTCACCATTTACTGAATAAATAGTTAAGAATGAATCTTACCAAGAGGGAGAAAAAAGTTAAGAATGAGGACTGAGCTTCAGAAGCTCTGAAGATAGCCGTGTGAGAAGAAATTTTTGTATTCTCTTGATGATTCACAAACATTGGATACACATTTTTATAGATTGAAGGTAATTTACAACAATCTCATTGCTAAAGATTGTTTAAAATAATACCCACGAGAGTGAAATAAATATAAAAGGAGAATCGAGAATTCATCACTCCTCCGTCCTCCCAGACTATGATGTATAAGTCAATCATGCCCAGATTAGATCAATGAACATTGAACAGGGTTCCAGGTTTAACTTGTGTAAAAATATCAGCTGTTTAGTGAGAGTTGATGAAAAAATAATTTTCCGTAGATAAATGTTGCCAGATCCTATATCCTGCAAGTGTATGTTTTTGTATCATTTTGGGCATATTGTGCAGGAGAAAACATTCTGAATTGGATATTGAACTCTCAAATCTTCATCACAGAGAAGAGAAGCTTCTTTCTGAGGTTTGTGACCACAAAGCTTGCGTCCAAGACTTGTACCTTCTAGTGGCTATACCTGAAATTTTCTTTGACAGTAATGGCTAACAAGCCACATCTTTCACCATGAGTTCTGGTACTATGTTGATATTTTAAGCATTGACTGCCTGCTGCGTTTAACATCTAGAAGATGCTTTTCTTTTTTGTTTTTCTTTTTTTGAGCTGTTTCAGAAGTATTTATTTGATCTTCTAGCAGGTTCACATAAATGCTGGTCTACTCTTAAGTTTATACTTCATAGTATGAGAATACTAAATATAGATAGTGGTATTGGATAGTAGGACATCCAAGGCACTAGGAAATGTGATATAATGTACCATTGTAAAATGCTCACGGTAGCCATGATCCAGGCACTACCTACAGTTAATGAGAACAAGTGGTGGAAAATATATGTTTACTTGAAAGAGAATTTTGATGGTGGATGATCCAAACAGTGACATTGATGAATTGTGCCCTAGCTGACTGGCTTCTGTCTCTTTGATTTTATGATCTCTTCTTGCTGTTTGAATTAATGGAGAACCCTTTCTTCTGTATCTGTATGAATTGATATTATTACATTCCAATTCTTTTCCGATACCCTTTCTTCTTGTATTTGTTGCTTATTTTTCTGGTCATAAATATACTCATTCATGTGATTTTGTATACTCTAGACTATTCCAGATCTGTGTTGGGAGCTAGCTCAACTGCAAGACACATACATTTTGCAAGGTATTTTCTGAATCACTCAATTATTGGGAAGAATGTCGATTTGCATTATTTTGTTCCTGTATGGTTCAGATTTCTTTTGCTGCAGGTGATTATGATTTGAAGGTCATGCGCCAAGAGTACTATATTAATCGGCAGAAAGCAGTAAGCTTAACTTGTTATTTGTAATTATGATTGCTTTTTGCAATTAGACTATTTTGAGTAGATTCATGCATGCATCCTCAAAGTTGAGATTGTTACCTAGTTTATTGGAAATTACTTGAAATTTAGTTATTTGTTACTTTGAATTCTTAAACTCAGTTGAATATACGTGGCTTTGTATGGGTACTAAAACCAGGCGTGTGGCAACCTATTTCCTGAACTTAGCATTCTCTTCCAAGAGTTGTATTTAGTCTGGGCTTGGAGATACTGGAAAGTCATTCATTGTAGTATTAATACTGTTAGCGGGATTGTTTTGTTTTGTTGAGTTCTATGACCTCAATTTGATCACCTCTTTACTAAAATATCTTTATCCTTAATCACCACCACTACCACCATCATCCGTTTTTCTGGAAATCAGCTTTTGAAGATGATACAGATGCTAGTTGATTTGATTTCATTAGTCAAGTACCTTGAACAAGATATAACATTTTAATTTCTATATGTGTTCCTGATAAGGTAATGAGCTTCCATTATTCTTTTGGCAGTTCATAAACCATCTCATCAATCAGCTCGCTAGGCATCAGTTCTTAAAGATAGCCTGTCAATTGGAAAAGAAGAACATGCTTGGAGCATATACATTGCTTAAAGTTGTTGAGTCTGAGCTGCAAGCATACTTATCTGCAACTGAGGGACGGGTGGTACGTTTTTCCTATATTTTTCTATCGTACTATTTCTGTTATAATTTTTGTTTTTAATTTCTCTCAAGCATGCTATATGTATGTGATAATGTGGCCTCAACAAAGATGTATATGCTGAAAAAGGAAAGACATGCTACAATTGGTTGCATTAATAGGTAATGATTTGTCCATGAATTGCTGTTTGCAGTCATGCTTTAGGAAGCTTGGTTAATTTGAATATAGTTGAATCGGGAATGATGATTTTTAAGTGTCATACTCATATTACGTTATAGTACACAAGTAGTTTTTCCTTTTTATGCTTTGCTTGTACTTTTGAGTGTACTTTAAAGTACTATTGTCAAACTATGAATTGGATTCTTTAAACATGAAACTATTTGGGACATGAGTTCCGCTATCTTGGTATTTTTAACATTCTTTTATCACCAACATATGTGTGGTTTTAGAATTATATTACTTATTATCATGCAGACCTTGAGTATTATTTTGATTCTTCTCATGTTGATAACTCTAGTCTTATAATTACTGCAGGGTTGTTGCCTGGCATTGATTCAAGCTGCGTCAGATCAAGAACAAGGGGGAGTACATGACAGCGATCATTTTCTGCATGCTATTAGAGATCTCCTAAAAGTTTATTCAAGTAAGAACTCCGTGCATCAACATAGTGTAATTAGTTCAGTTATGGCATTCTTGTTTAGACTACTAATGTACCTAGAATCCATATTCACCTTTTCCCTACCATGTTTCTTAGATGCTCAAGCTGCAATATCAACATATGTATCAGCGCCAGGCATTGTCCAGCAGATATCCGCTCTCCATTCAGATTTGATGACCCTTCAATCAGATCTAGAGAATTCTCTTCCAGAAGATAGAAATAGGTGTATTAATGAATTGTAAGTTTCCATCTAAAATACGTCATCTTCATCATCATAACTGTTAGTCTTGCAATAGGTAGAATAAGGTGAAAAGACCCTTAAGATGGTAAGCTTCTTTAGCACCTTGAAGCCAGATGTTCCTAGAAAGTGCTTGCCCAAGTGAGTTCTAAAACTAAGAAGAACAAGGAAGTGATATATGATATAAAGAGTAAGAAAACCTTAGCTACTATAATATACAATTATTGCATGGCTACTCCAGCATAATGTGCCTATAAAATGGAATATGTTCAAGGTGAAGTATTATAATTAGACTTGTTTCTGCTGATTTTGATGGTTGTATTATGCCTTGTTTAATATCCTGTTGCATTTAATTGCGTTTTGGTTGATTTTCTTTTTATTTCTTTGGGTCGACCCCTTCTTTTATATCTCTATTTTTTGAATAACTCTGCAGATGTACACTTATACAAAGTCTCCAACAACTGCTCTTTGCATCTTCAACAACCGCACAGCCAATACTGACACCTCGGGTATGGCATTCTGAATCTGTTCCAAGTCTTTTAAGATTTTTGCTGTTAGTTTTCTAGCATTTTTTATCTTCTTCCATATTTGAGATCATGTAACGTGTATTTTTAAATGAAAAGGTTGGTAAATTCTTGTCACACACAGTAAATGGGCGAAGGGAGGAACAGTATATTGCATATCTAAGCGTTGCTCAATATTGGCTTCCTTATGTTGACTTTAGATATCTATAGTTTTGATCTCTCAATTTATCACTGATGCAAAAAGAATAACATATTCTTAATTGAAAGTGCAATTATAGTGGTGCTTTTGGATCTTTGCAAGAACAATGTCTGCAATTATTTTTGTTGATTCCTTTACAAGGAGGAAGATTGCTGGTAATATAATATATCAGTCACTGAGGGTGATATTGAGTTGAGGTCGTTGAAGTGATGTTCACGCTTTAATACAGTTTATTGCTTCTCGAACATCTCTAGAATCTGGATCGAAGTTGTAAATAAATGGGCATATTAGCATTTTTTAGCTCCTTTTCTTTTTTATTTTCAATTAGATGTCTTTGCTTAAGAGAGTACACTTGGTATTTTTCCTGTATTGCGACTAATGTGGGGACCGTTCCATCAAATCTCTTTAGCCGTTAATGAAAGAGCTCGATGATATGGAAAAGATCAATGCAAAGCTCTCAGCTGCGGTGGAAGAGGTGACATTAGAGCATGTAAAAAAGAATGAGGTAATTTTGCTTTAAAGCCTTAAGGCTCTCTCATATTGGACGTCTGCACACTTAAGTGTCTTTCTGCAAATGCTAAGATCAGTGATTTGTTTTACCTGGAGTAGTTATTTAACATTTCACTATAGCTGCAGCATTCATCAGTCCATCTAATCAATTATTTCAGAGTCTGATTCTAGGAAGTAATCTAGGTTATTGGACTTAATCTGTTGCTTTGAACCTTTGGCTCATAAGTGGTATATTCATCTGGGCCCACTGCATGACTATTGAAAAATGCATCCGGATCGTGGAATTTGTGCTCATATATGCAATAGGATTTTCTTAAAAAATATATGATCTTTACTTTGTAGTAGTCAGACTCTGCTGTATTATTCTTTGTGCTCTTAGCCCAATCCTCTGGCAATAGATGTTACTATGAGGTATAGAAAAATCAGTATTTGGTTCTTTCTTTAAGAAGGATCCATATCCTCTCATGTGATGGGAGGGCATAGTATGATACCCTTTCATTATCATTAAGAGGAAATCAAGGTTAAAAGTGCCATGATAACAAAATTAATGCCCACCGTTTCACTTATTACTTTTTTTCTTTTCTCTTCACTTCTTGTCAACTTTTTCTTGCCCTCCAATCCTCAGTGTTATGTATGTCATTGCAATATCCCAGAGGCTAGTTCAGTTGTTTGAAGAAAGAACAAATCAGATGTGAACCGGAGGATCCAGGTCATTTTAAGAACTATTTTGTATAGTAATTCTCACAGAAAAAGAAATCATAACCAGGAGAGAACATTCATCAGATTGGGAAAGCTCTTGGATCGCCTTAGATTGGTTAGAGTTTCAACATACTTATCGGTCATCGGTGGCCTCCATGATTCCCTGAAGCTGAGAGAATTTGAAATACCTTTTATTTCCATGTAATAACTCTCGCATAGGGACCGTTGGTATCATTGAAGTAAATTCTCAGTGCCACGCTATATCTAAATTTAAAATACTGAATCTGCTGGACAAATGTTGCATTCCTTCTTGATTCGTAAAGCGTATCTCTTCCATCACCCTGGTGTATCTCTTGGAAATATTATATCTTCTTTTAGTATTTAGTTAAAAGTAAAATTTGCATTGGTTTTGAATGTGAAGGACAATCCTAGAAAGTTCCTGATTAACACACTCCTAACATTGTGAATCATGTTTGTTTTGTTAACTGAAACTTCTTTTGCACACAGATTGTGAAACATCATACACAAGAGATTGCACTCCAAAGGCGAGTGTTTGTTGATTTCTTTTGCAATCCTGAGCGTTTGAGGAGCCAAGTCAGGGAACTGACTGCTCGTGTCAGGGCCTTGCAAGTTTCCTGACAGTATGTTTTGTCTTGTATATTTTCCTTTCATATGTTCTTTTCTTTAGAATCTCAATTAGATTGGCTCTGATAGTTTATGCAGCAGTGAGAAGATGCTCCTGTGGGGTCGTCTTCTCCAAATGGGGAATGAGCTATGGATCATATCTGTGTTGTAATTTGTGAACTTGACATTTTTGCTGGTGATTATGTGTATATAAAGTTATGTTATATTTACTGTCAAATGAGAAAGCCTTGCTGTGTACTTGATTTGAGTGTGAATTGAACAGTAAGGATGTTCATGGCACTATTCAAGCTCCTTCTTCTACCTTCTCTTTGATGGGTAACCAACTAAAGTTTGAAGATAACATTATAGAATCCTTGAACTGCATAAATTATTTTCACCTAAGTAAATTTATAAGTATTATAATCAGGAAATAATTAAGTGCACTTTTAAGTTTTTTATCTGATTAAGTTATTATATTTTGAACTGCATTAATTATTTTCACATTTTTCATTTTTTATACAGATCGTAAATTTTATGTTACGTCCCAACATTTCTCGTAAGGTAGTCTCCAAAATTAATTTCCCGGCAGTTGTTGAAATAATAATCTTTTTAATCAAATTATTACAACATTGAGCACCCGGCAATTTTTTAAAATAATTATATTCAAATTTCTCTTAACAAAATTAAGTATTACAAGGTTTATTTTGACAATTTAGCATAGCAAAATGATTACTCTTTTTGTTAAAAAAAAATAACACAAGGTTGAATATTTGAAAAAAAAAAAGATACTTTTAGTATTTTAAGGTAGATGAAATATGTTTTTCCAAAAATACTCATAATAAATAAGTTATTTTATATTTATTTTAAAGTAAAATATTTTATTAAATAGAGGTAAATATAAAAAGATGATGTTATTTTAAAAACAATTAATTATTTTACTGAAAGGAAAAATTTAATTAAAAATAGAAAAAATTAATCATTTGATTCTTATAGTTTTGACCTAATTATAATTTAATTTATCAACTTTGACTTGCTATAATTTAGTTTTTAAAATTGATTTGGTAATAAATTAGTTCCTGAACTTTACTTCTTGTAATTTAGTTATTGAAATTTCAACTTCTTGAATATTTGTCCCTTTATTTTAAAAAATAAAATTATAAAAATTAAAAATATTTTAGATTTTTATCAATTATAATATTTATAAAAATTAAAAGGGTTTAATAATTTAAAATATTAATAATAAATTTTAAAATATTTTTAATCTTTATAATTTTATTTTTTAAAATATAAGAACTAATGTTTAAGAGGTTGAAACTTCAGGGACTAAATTGTAAAAAGAAAAATTCAAAAATTAATTTACAATTTAGTTAAAACTTCAGAGGGTGAGTTACAGTTGGGTTAAAACTATAAGAATCAAATAATTAATTTTTTTTAAAAGTATTTTGCATTTTTGAACGAAAAAAGTATAAGTTATCAATTGATCTCATAATATTAATTATGTTTGCGTTAAAAAAAAATGTGGGGATGGGGGTTTTCAACGTAATTCTCACATGAACGGATGCACTAATATAAGTATTTTGTTTAGAGGGAGATTAACGGCTGTAACACCAAAAGCAGTTAGAGTTGTACAGATTATATATATATATATATATATTTAAATATTAACAACCGACACAATGTGGTGTAATTAACTTAGCTTGAAGCTTTCTTTTTTTGCCTTAATTAGCAAGTCTGAACCGTAGGAGGTTGAAGCCTTTTGACTACCTGTTGCTTTATTTAGTTTGGTCTATTTATAATATTACCGTAAATCGATCAAATCTCAATGTAATACTATTTCTTGACACCTTTCAAACTCCTCATTCTAAAACAAATCAAATTAAATGTTTAAAGTGACACCAGAAAGGTTATTGTTTTATACACCTTTTCTCCAACTGAATTAATTATGTGCAAATAGCTGCCTCTATATATTGCAATATATTGCGTGGAAGAGATCAGAAATTAAATCTTACTCTATTTCAGAGCATGCGAATAATACATGACATGTTAAAAGGTTTTATAAATATATAGATATTGATTAATTTGTAATTGTAAAAAATTCAAAATCCCAACAAACTAAGCTAGCTAATCACTTTGATCGTTTCAAACTATTGGTAGCATACCTAACCATTTTTTATTTTAAAAATAAAATAGCTAATGTCCTTTTTCTTTAATCAGAATTCTTACTTTCCTAATAAATCTTCATCTTTTTAGCGTTTGAACGCTTGGAATTTAGTGTTGAATCACTTAATTCAATCTTAATTAAGGGTGCATCAACCAACGAAAACTTGAAACGGTTTACTTTTTTTTTTTTATCATTTATATAATCACATAACATGATTGAACTTTAATATTTCAAAGAGAACACTAATTAATCCGTTTTAGCACACTAATAGATTAAGTAATATGAGCGTACACATAAATTTCTAACATTAGTAATGGAAAATGATCACCAAAGAAAGTTTTTTCTTTTTTTTTTAATTGCTCATAAGTATCTTTCCATTAGAGTTAATCTTGTTTAAGGAACGGTTGGACATTAAATGTAGATACCTTTTTCAGTGAAAATTCAAACTTTAATTTGCAACATTATAAAAAATTAATCTTTTTTACTAAACCTAATCCCATAAGTTGTTCCCCCCCCCCCAATGAGTTCAATCTTAAGATCTCATTAGGTTAATATATGTTTTCAGGCTCAAAAAGTGTTTAAAGAAGCATTTACAAATTACTCATTAATAATAAGATCTTCACATTGAGAGTCAAATCTTTGTAATTGGTAAAAGAGAGTTTACTTTTATATATTTATTTCACTTGAAACTCGAGCCACGTGAGACAAACGAAAATAAAAGTCTGTTATTCTTATGCTTCAAAAATCTGAAAAGAATAAGGCAATCCTGAAGATCTTGAACAGTGACACACAAGCGAAACCGCTAGAGAATGTATTATTTGTTGGACCAAATTGAACAAGTGAGAGTCATTTTCTAAACAACTCGCATAACATTACATGATTAACTTGGCTTGAATCTTACGTAGTTACACTAATATATGCTAGCAAGTAGATGGATCGAACATGGATTCATTTCTGAAACAAATCCATGTCTGTCTGCAACATATCATTTTCAATCACCAAATGACATCCAAACCCACTGACTACTTCTTCCCACTATATATAAGCTCCCTCACTTCCTCTTTTTCTCATCATCCAAACAAATTTTATCATCGTCAGCATCAATGGCTTCTTCTGGGTTTATTTTGCGACCACACTTGCTGAGAGCTGCTTGTTGTCTTGTGTTTTGTGCTCTTCTGCTCTTGCCAGACCCGACACTTGCAAAGCATTCACAAGTAACAAGGCACTACAATTTTGAAGTATGACTTGTTCATTTCATTTATTAATTCAATTGATCCATAGTGCAATATATATGCAACAATGTTAGGATTATTATATTACATATAATAATGTGTGCATGATTGTTGTTGTTTTGTTTTGTGCAGATCAAATTGCAGAACTTGACAAGGCTTTGTCAAACAAAGAGCATTGTAACTGTCAATGGGCAGTTCCCAGGGCCAAGAATCATAGCAAGAGAAGGAGACAGGCTTGTGATCAGAGTTGTTAACCATGTTAAGAACAACATCACCATCCATTGGTATGTTATTATTATACTTTTAGTTTGCATGGTATTGAAAACTAGGTTAACTCAATCAGTTGAATTAATAAGTCATTAAACCAATACCTTGATCAATTTAATGAAATGTTTTGTTTATGATTAGTTTAACCATGGTTTATAGACCTTGTTCCTTGAATGATTCAATAATTGATCTAATTTTTAATGCTAAATTTATGTTAGATAGATACAAAATATTAATAAAACTTCTGACTAACTAAAGTTGACGTGAGTAATAGAAGCTCTCATCATTTAAGCAAGTGATTGGGAGTTTATATACTTAAATTCTTATATATGTAGCAATTTAGTTGGAAGAGATTTACCCATTACTTTCAATGTCTTGAGGGATTTATTATTTGCTATCGAAGAATCTACTCTTTAGACTTACCAAAACAATAAGAAAAAAACTTTCTTATGAGAAAAGTGTTAAAATTGTTATGATGATGACATAAATTTGCAGGCATGGTGTGAGACAATTGAGAAGTGGTTGGGCAGATGGACCTGCTTATATTACTCAATGTCCAATTTTAAGTGGCCAATCTTATGTTTATAACTTCACAGTTAGTGGTCAAAGAGGCACATTATGGTGGCATGCTCACATTTCATGGCTAAGAGCAACTCTTTATGGTCCCATCATCATCCTCCCCAGCAAGCACGTTCCTTATCCATTTCCCCAACCCTTCAAAGAACAAACCCTCACATTTGGTAAGCAATGATGATCTGTATAATAAAAAGCCAATTCTCTGCGATGCAACAGATGATTTGAGTTTCTATTATAATATCATAGATTATACATCTCAAATCGCTATTAAGTATCACACACACACACACACGATCCTTGAGATGAAATCAATTTTAAAATTTAAAGATTGAAAACATACTGATATATTATGAAACCTGTACACATATATTGATTTGATAAGTTAACTTCTCTCGCTACTCAGTTACTTTGACATGGATGTTATTACATGAAATTGCAGGAGAGTGGTGGAAAGCAGATACAGAAGCTGTTATCAATCAGGCAATGCAAACAGGTTCAGCACCCAATCTCTCTGATGCTTTACACCATTAATGGCCTTCCTGGTCCTCTCTACAACTGCTCTTCTAAAGGTATCAATGTCATGTGATTAATTCTCACATGGATGATAAAAATTTCAACTGTAATTACTTCAAGAGAACTTGTCTTTCTACATATATATATATATATATGAATTATTGCTCTTCATGCACATACATTCAAGCTTAACGTGAAACCAGGAAAAACCTATCTGCTTCGTCTGATCAATGCAGCACTCAATGATGAGCTTTCTTTAGCATTGCCAACCACACATTCACTGTCGTAGAAGCTGATGCTGTTTACGTTAAACCTTTCAAAACAAACGTTGTCCTCATCACACCTGGCCAAACGATGAACGTCCTTCTCAAAACAAAGCCTAACCCACCAAACGCCACCTTCCTCATTGCCGCTAGACCCTACGCCACCGGTCCGGCCACCTCGATAACACCACCACCGCCGGAATTCTCCATTACAAGAAAAACTCACCACCACCACCACCAAACGCTAACCTAAACAACAAAAAACTTCCTCTTCTAAAACCATCGCTTCCAAAGTTCAATGACTCGGCGTTTTCAATGAACTTCAACAACAAGATTCGAAGCTTAGCCAATGCAAAATTCCCAGCAAAAGTTCCAAAATCTGTTGACAGACACTTCTTCTTCACTGTAGGCTTAGGGATTATCAAGTGCTCACAGAACCAAACGTGCCAAGGACCAAACAACACAAGAGTCGCAGCTTCCATTAACAATGTCTCCTTCGTGCAGCCAAACGTGGCTTTACTTCAAGCCCATTTCTTCAACAAATCAAAAGGAGTATATACAACTGATTTTCCGGCGAACCCACCTTTCAAATTCAACTATACTGGGACCCCACCGAGCAATATTGTGGTGAACAGTGGGACTAAAGTGGTGATGTTGCCTTATAACACGAGCGTGGAGCTTGTTCTTCAGGATACGAGCATTATTGGTGCAGAGAGCCATCCACTTCACCTTCACGGATTTAACTTCTTTGTGGTGGGTCAAGGTATTGGAAATTTTGACTCTAAAAAAGACCCTTTGAAGTTCAACGTGGTTGATCCAGCTGAGAGGAACACTGTAGCTGTACCATCTGGTGGGTGGGTGGCGCTTCGTTTCCTCGCAGACAATCCAGGTTAGTCCAACAACTGAAAAATATATGCCACTCACTTTAATCCTAGCTTGTTGTGTCGCTTGTTTAGACCACAATCAATAAAAATTTAATTAGTTCCACTGGTAAATATTAGGTTCATAATTCAAAAATCTTCCAGTTTAAATCTTGTCGATGATGTGAGAACTTTACTTAAATATTAAATATTTATATAAGTGTTTTTTAAGCAGGGGGCATATTTTAATCCTAATGAGGACCTAATTTACTTAAACTTTTTTATAAAAACATTGTAAGACCAGAAAATTTATCTCATAAATTTATAACATTCTTTTTAAACCATGCCTATTAATTCACGTGTTAATGCAAATGATTGAAAGAGATATTTTAAAGAAACTAACCCAATTTATTTTACAAATAACTAACTTGACTGATTTTCTTAATCTCTGCTGGATCCCTTGTCCTTTTTGTAAGTTAGATATAACTAACTCACAAGAACTAAAACTAAAAGTTAGTTGAGATTGTCTAAAACTTACTTTGATTTTCATTTTCATGGCTAATAAATGCCATACATTTTAAAAACAAACATTATTTTTCTCCTCATTGAAATTTAAGAAAAGAGCATATTTGGAATAAATCAATATTAACTAATGCTATACAAATTTTTGCAGTATAACTTATATTTAGGACCACAAAATTCTTTTAATAGATGAGTTATATATAGGATTAGAGAGAGTATAATTAAATCAGTTATCTAACTTTTACATTTAGGTACGGAGGGAGTATGTATAATGCAATTAATTAGTACATAGGATTAATTTGAAATTATCATAAAATTAATATATATTATTTATTAATTAGGTGGTGTTGTTTTTTGCTTGTAGGGGTGTGGTTCATGCACTGTCACCTTGAGGTGCATACAAGTTGGGGCTTGAAAATGGCTTGGATTGTTCAAAATGGAAATGGACGCCATCATAAGCTGCCACACCCACCGTCTGATCTTCCCCAATGTTAATTAACCTCTTCAAATATCTTATTTTTGTTTTTTTTTTAAATTGTAGCTAGGGTAATCACTTATAATATTCTTTTATTCACTGTGGAACTTGATATTTCAAATTTTATTGTTTTAGGCAATTGAATTATAAAGATCTGAGGATCCAAGAATTTTGTCTGCTTTAATTTGATATCAAAAGGAATGAAACATTTTGTTGAACATCATTGAGGATTTCAGTTGAAAATTTCACCAACTCAAAGACGACATGATGAAGCAATAAGAAGTGTGGTCCCTGAGAATCATATTGTCATGAGTTGTCTAACATGCATGCAGACAACTTTGGTACAAAATAACTCATTTCTCAAAAAAAAAAAAAAAACATAGTTCCTCAATGTCAATTTACAAGACATATTTTGATAAAATTACATATATCAATAAAATTTATTAAATATATTTTATAATTTACTTTTAAAAATAATAATATAAATTTTTAAAATATCCTTCATTTAATAGAACTTTATTTGTGAAATATTAAGAGAAAATATAATAAGGTGGGAATGGTAATATTGAAATGGGTATAATTAAATTTTTTTATTAAAATATTCTATATTTTAGGACACCAAATCACTTGTAAAAGTATTTTATAAATTAGGACAGAAAAAGAATATTATACATTATATGGCAAATGTTGGAAGTAAATTTAAATTAAAAGAAATTTAATTATTCACTTGATGACAATTAAAAGTCTAGAAATGTTGGCGGAGTACACTCATTCAATCAATCAATATCTGGCATAGTATAATTATAACAATCAATATATTTAATTGAATGGATGTATTAAAAAATTTTGTCCTATAATACTTACAAAATATAGAATCTCATATGCAAGGAGTGTATTAATCATGAGGAATGTTTTAATTTTTTTTAAAAAATATATTTTAATAATTTTTAAATGTTAGTAAAATTTATTTATAACTATAATTAAAATATTCATTGAATAGATTCAGTCACTCACTAAATCTAAATTATTTTATAGGATGCCTTAACAAATTTGACAGCCTAAACTAATGATGACTAGTCTCAACCTCATTTACATTAATGCGCACTATGAATATCTCACCTTTCACAATTTACTTGGGGATGAAATGTCCATAATAAAAAAGGAAATGATTTTTAAAGGCTATGATTAGTTATTAGCTCATTTTCCAAGTTTATCCTTATACCAAAGGCCTAGTATGGCAAATACATAAAGTTTTATACACACACACATTATTGGTTTATCAGTTATTTAATGGTGCAACTTGCACATAACATATCATACGTATTGGTTTATATGGGGAGTTGAATTTTCTCCTTTGCAAAGAAGAGTAAAGGAGAGATTATTATAAATCTGAACTGTTAAATTAAATTTAAAAATTTTTAAAAATAAAAGTTTAATTTAAAAAGTTTAAATTTGCAGTAAAAAAAAAAAAGCAGAAGAGAGAAACTCATCATTTATATGAAGGTGGAGGGAGGGGGGCCAGTAGGCGGCCCTAAAGCTAATTTTTTTTTTAAATATTATATAATGTTAGATATTTCACTTCAAAATTTATTAAAATTTTTGTAATACATATACATATGTAATTCCAACCACCAACCTCTTGTATTGTTAAATCCTAGTGTCCCTTGGATTTATATATAATTTTTAAAAAGAATATATAATCTTAATTATGCCAAATTGGTTAATGGGATTGAACATGATAAAATCCCATTCTTAAAGTATTAGACAAATTTCCTATTCTCTCTTACAAACAAATCATCGACTTGATCACCTCTCTATAAAAGGCTAATATACATGTCTAACTAACTTGTATTCTTCAGACATAACAAGACAATCTCGAACTTAGGATCCTAATCAATGATCTGCCACTTAGATGAAGAGATCTCTTAAAACAAAGTTGACTTTGGTTTTATTTTGTCGTAGCCTTGTACTTTTTTTTACCCATGCTATTTTGCCCAAGAGACCTGGTTGTTGCCACATGTTTCCTCAGCGTTGGCCGACCACTCAATTACTACCACTGTTCAGCCACATTAATAAAGAACTCATGGCATTTTTGAGTAATGATAAAGCAGACGCAGTGGCCATTAATGATGTCGGAACACAAACCTTAAACTTACACCAAGATCTTAGAAAACATGATAAATCATCACAACACAAACATACATACACTCACAAACACACTTAGACGACCAGGTGCTTTGGATCAAGAGTTAATTAATTATTAGCAATCGGAAGGAAGAGTGAGGTTGCACTTAGCAGGAAGAGCAAGGGCAAGATTGGGATCAATGCCAAGAAGTGGTAACTGAAATGAGTTCTTGTAAGAGCAGAGACATTCCAAGTCTGCCCCTGAGAGAGCTTTACAACACTCTGTGGATGGATCCACTGGATTTGGCTCACTCACTGATGGCTTGCAGGCTGCTATTCCTTCCTCGTTCAGGTTACACAGACTCAACCCTCTCGACCCTCCCACAAACATCACCGCCACCACTATCACCACCACTAGCGCCGCCGTGTTAACCCTCATCCTCGTCTTGTTCAGCTTCTTTACTTTGCGATGATGATGAAGAATAATGGCTCTTGAATATAGTTCCATTGTCTTGGGTATTTAAAAGGTAAAAATATGAATGTGGAAGAAAGCAGAGCCACAAGTTTCGGACCCGTGAATCGCAGGATTTGAGATCACGAGGGATTTCTCTACAGTGTAAAGTGGCAACGTGGTCATTGGATTCCCTCGTATCTCAGAAAACAAGTATATACCCAATATAGTGGGATAATGAATCTTGTCACTTAAGTAAATAGTTAGGAATTTAACTCTCAATTCTTGTGTAAGTAATAATTTAATTGAAAAATTTTTACCAAATTAATTTGATGGTCAATTTATGTTTTAAAACTAATTAGATGACTAACATTAATAACCTAATATGTTACTCGTGTATGATAATGACTGTGTTTAAGAAATGTGCAGAAAAAGAAATGGAGGGTTAGGGTAAAGTGGATACATACTCAAAGTTAAAGATGAAGACAAGTAATGGTGGCCAGAAAGTGGATGTGCTCGTGAAAGGATTTGGAGGAATATTTCTGGTTGGAATTTGGCGTCTAGCTGCCCTTTCCAGTGCTTCCTTTTTTCAGTTTCAAGCATGTGTCCTTTTATTTTCACAGCGCATCCCCTTTCACATATTGTCACGGATCTCCCCACATGAATTGTCACTGTATAATCTTCAATCATCAATTGATACAATCAAATATATAATAATAGGCAATACCAGTGAAGGTTAGTCCATATATAGTAAGGATTAATTTGTTCAATGACTTACAAAGATATGGGTTAAGGTGCTATTTTGATAAAAAAATTTCATTGATAAACAATTTGTAATTACATTTATAAATAGTTTTTAGACCTAGAAACATATTATGGCTTTAGGAAATTATTGGACCCAACTCTCAATTTTTTTTTTTTACCAAGTGTATAGTAGCTAGATAATGTGATTTATTTTTTTATTGACTATTTAATTGAATCAAATTCGAGCATTGCTGAACTCAATTGGAGGTAGTTTTTTTAAAAAGGATTTTTGTATGCACACAAATTCAAACTCAAAAATTTATACTTAAATAATTATAACCTTTTTTACTTGCTAGAACCAATCGCATGTTAGTATAATTTAACTTATTTTAAATGTAACTTGTTTTAAGTTTCACCCACGGGGATTTTATAGTATTGAATTAGGTAGATTTTAGATTTGCCGGGTCTAATTAATTAAACATAATTTTTTAAAACATGATATTTTCAGTACATGTCGTTCAAAACTTCAATCCTCTACATTTGTTTGGAAGAACTGCATTTCTTTGCCACTCAACTCAAATATAATTTCATTTCTTACTTCCGACACATGAAGCTTTCTATGTTTGCAACAATCGCATCTATATAATTTTTTTGCGTTGATTTTTTATTTTGTATGCAAGACAATGTGAAGTCTTTTGCCTGTCAATTTCAAATTTACAATGGATTATATTCTTTTTCTTAAGTTCTTTGAAACTTTAGTGCTGAACCTGGAACATATATAATATTATACAAGAGTTACGAAACACCTTTTTCCTCCTTTTGTTTTTCCTTCTTTCCATCTTCAAGAGCATGGGCAATAAAGGATATCTTCTCTTGAAAGTTTAAACTTTAAACTATCCTCCTTGTCTAGAATTTGCATACCTGAAATAATAAAAGGAACATTACCTATACTATATGCGGTAATTAATGAAAGCAGCTAGACTTTAGTTTATGGGTACCAACATTGAAGGTCCTAAAAGCCTATCAGATTGATACATATTGTTTGCTTTGAGGGGGAAAACAAAGAGAAGGGAAAGGAAGGGGAGAGATTTTGCTATCCTCCCCCTTATTTTGAGTATGAAAAATTAATATAAGCATTTTTTATGGTTTTACCGACATACCCTTTGGTTGTTTTAATATTTTCAAATTGGAAAAACTTATATACTTACTTAAAGTGTTTTGCTTTCAATTAAATAAAGACAAAGATTTTTTATACATTGTTTAAAATTAAAGGTTATTTTTACTCGACGATAGGGGGAGAGAAAGGAAATAACAAAAGCAATGGAAAACATTACATATTAACTCAAAATTTCAATGTTTAAGTTTGTAAGTCATTCTTCTTTATTATATATTAATTATTAAATATAATTTCATCTTATGTGAGATTTTTTATGTCAACTCAACTATCAAGTCCGCTCACATTTATAGTGTATTTGGTTGTGGGGTTTTGGTAGGGAGGAGAGGGGTTTGATTCCCTCTAAATTGGAGTTTTTTAGAAGAAAGCCAAATTTGTTGATTAATCTACCCTCATTAATTTTGATGTATTTCGTGACTGCCAATAATTAAAAAAAAGTTCATAGCCTCTTTCATCATTCTCTTATCTCTCTTTCCTCCACTACTTCCTCCTTCTATGTCTCCTCCTCTTTCTTCGATAAGAAGTCATACCCTATTCATTTTCTCTATCACTCTTCATTTGGGATGCAGAGGAAAAGAAGATGCTATTCACTTGTTGAGAGACCACCCCCATGCTGAAATATTTATTGGGAAATATGGTGTTCTAAATGCAAACAAGCTTTTTCAAATGAAGAGGCAAAAAGTACTAGCATAGAAATTGCTCTACAAGGTCAAAAGTAACCTCCATATCCTTAGGACATCCTCCATGGTGCAAAGACATTCTAATCGTTTTTATGATATTTGGGTAAGACCACTTTGTAACAAAGTGAGACTTGATGTTGATGGATCATATAAAGATGGAGTTGGTAAGTGTGGAGGTGTTGTCAGAAATCATAATGCTAATTAGGTATGTGGCTTTTGAATATAGGCAATTACAACTCTGCTATTACTAAAGTAATTGGTATTATTTATGATCTTTATATATGTTAGGAAAGGAATTTTAGCAATGTACAAGTTTATACAGATTGTGTTAAAGCGATCAACTTGATCACTGGAAATGATATTGCTCATCATTCATTTAGAGAAATTAACAACTCGACTAAAATTTATTTCTATTAGGATTGAAACATTCATTTGAATTTCACATTTAAGGAGGCCAACACTTGTGCCCATCTACTGGCCACCCAAGCTCAAAATGATTTTATATGTTATACTACTTTTGATCAACTCCCACCTTACTGTATTAAGATGGTAGATGATGAAAGAAGATTATTTGACAAACTTAACTTGCTTGTAATCACTTTTGATTAAGGATATATCTTCATTAAAAAAAAATGTCCATTGCTTATATATTGCTCTAATACAAGGATGTAGGACTAGTGGCAAATGTAAATTTTGAGCTAGGTCCGAAGCCCCGAAGCCATCAGACATGAATGGCATGGTGGTGATATGCAGTAGCTAGGCCATATTGAAGGTGGCAATTTCTTGAATAAAAACATGTATCAACTTTTTAATACATGTATAAAAAATATATTAAGATTAGAGTAATTTTTTAGAAATGATGCAATTAGTGTTTATAAATAAAATAGATTTAAAAAAATTATGTAAAGGTATGAAAGTAAGTTGATTATTACCCTCCATTCTCTTCCCTCTTGAACTAAATAAAGAATTATTAAAAGCTTCTTTCCTCATCTCCTCTCCAACAAAATCAAACAAGATAATGTAAAAATATTCTCCTCTCCTCTTCTCAAACTAATCATATCCTTGAGCAACATAACAATTACTAAAATGGGTGGAGAATACTTTTCTATCAAACATTAGTAAAATACTAAACATGATTTGGATCTCTTCCATCTTTCACTTTATCAAGGAAAGTACTTTTGGGTGGGGGGGTTAATTTAATAATACTTTATTCTACTTAGTTCCACTACAGAGTCCACGAAGGGGGAAAGCAAATAATTATGGATGGATACCCTTATCTTATATTTATTCTTTGTAATTTAACTAAATGTACATTGAAATTAGAGTTAAGGTCCAATTTTGTTACTATACTTATTTTTTAGGAGCATTAAGCACCCTATATTTTAAGTGAGACTATTTTACCTCCGACTATTTTTTTGAAGAGAAAAAAACCCTTTTTGTTAGTCAACAATTAAGTTTTCCATTTTTTGCTAACTTGGCACGTGTGTAAGGCCCACACATAGTGACATATAAGACTTTAACCATATTTTTGATGTTAATTTACCCTTAAACTCTTTTTCTAGGAGCGCTACGCACCCAAATTCTTTTTCTAAGAGCGCTGGGTATCATGAAATCTTGTTAAAATAAAATTTAATAAATATTATTAAAATATTACACTACCCAATTTAATAATTTTTTATATGTTGCAATTTTGTAAGGAATGAATTTTCAAATTAACAAAGGGATTTTTTTTCTTCTCATCTCTTCATTTTTCTCTTATTAGGTAACTTTTTTTGTAATGCATTATAATAAGCGATATCTTTCAAATTAACATTTTTGTTCTCATACTGTTGGTCCTGATTTGTCATGTTTCTTATTTTACTTCTAACATTGCAATTATAAAGAATATTAAATTTAGATAGTGTAATATGTTGGAGAAATATCGTTAGTTAACTAAAAAATTATAAAAAATGATCAAAAAATTTAAGAAACTTAGACAATATTAAAAATATAAATAAGTTCTAAAATACGCAAAAGGCAACGATTTGGGCACTGCTTCAAAGAAAAGATCAAAGATCGATACATAAAAAATAAAAAATTATCTATAAATTTATAAAATGCTAGTTTAAATTGTTAGGCCCTGTTCAGTTGGGGGGAGGGGAGCCCCTCCCCTCCCCTCCTTTGGTTATTAGGAGGGGAGGAAAAAATTTTAAAATTTTTCCTCTCCTCCCCTCCAAAGCCTCCCCTCCAAATTGAGGGGGAGCTCCCCTCCCCTCCTCCCCCTCCCTTCCCTCCTCTTTTCTCACCTCCCCTCGAACTAAATAGACTCTTAATGTTTCAAAGTTAACTTATAAATTTTGAATGAATATTTATAAAAAAAATAATATTTAAATTATTAAATATGAAAATATTTAATATTTTAACAATATTTATTAAATTTTATTTTAATAAAATTTCAAGATACCTAATGCTCCTAAAAAAAGACTTTAGAGTGCCCAACACTTCTAAAAAAAAAAAGTTCAGAAGCAAATTAACACTAAAGGACGTGATTTTGGATCGCCCACGCACATTCATGTTAGCAAAAAATAAAAAACTTAATAATCTTCTAACAGAAGGGTGTTTTTGGACCCTAAAAAAAGTACTTCAAGGAGAAAATTGCCTCACTTAAGAGTATAGGGTTCCTAGCGCTCTTGAAAAATAAGTACAGGGACGAAATTAGTTATTAACCCTTAAAATTAAAAGAAAAATACTTATATAATAGACTTCATATATCTAATAAAAAATTTATTTGAGAATTGAACTTAGATGAGAAGTCTCACATTAGATAAAATTAAGTTTAATAATTAACATATAATAAAAGAAAATGATCTATAAATTTAAACATTAAAATTTTAAATTAAGATATAATATTTTTTCACTACTCTCATTTATTTCCTCTCTCCCTCCCCCTATCTTTTAGGTGGCCTCTCACCCATCCTAACACTATATTTTAGAGGATATGAGTAAAGCCAATAATTTGAGTCGAGCCCAATGGGCCAACTAGAATAAGCCTGAAAAAATTTAGGTTGGGCTTAGCATTTTAGGAGAAAACTAATACTTTAGGCCTATTCGGGCTACCCAAATAGCCTGAAAAAATTCTAGCCAACCTGAATACCCATTTGTCTCTTTTTTTAAAAAAAAAAATAAAGCTAGTATGGGAGTACCTGAGCTGCTGAGCATTCAAAAAAGTTAAAAAAAAACTAAATTACTTTCTCATTTGTTCAGTCATCCATTGGCCATTCCCAACTCTGTAATAGTGTCTTGCACTCTTGCTTCTTCTCACATTGAACTTATATGCTAAACTAAAGGCTGTAGAAGACTAGACCCATCACCATTGACCGTTGTTGCTTCCTCTTCCTCTTCCTCAATCTCTCACAATCTCTCATTATCTCACATTCTCTCACAATTGCTATTGCCATCAACCCATTCTCAACCTCTCACAATCTCTCACTACCTTGCACTCGCCTTGCTCAAAATTAAAACCCATAGCCAAAACAAGCTTTGTCCAAAAGATAGAACCCACGGCCACAACATCCACTTAGACAAGCTGAAGACTGATGAGGTTTTCTTCTTCTTCTTCTTTCTTTTTCTCTCATGCATACTGTCATGCTCTATTTTGATTTGTTTGATTGCTTAAGACTAAAATCTCTACTCATTTTGATAGCTGATGGCATGTTCATTATCTATTTAATTGCTTGACCAATCTTTAATTGTGTTTGCTTGAGCTTGTTTTTAAGCTATTTTTGAGTATGCCTCTGGTTGTGTTTGCTTAAACTTGTTTCTAAGATATCTAAGTTTGCCTCTGCTTGAATTTCAATGCACTTGTGTTGTTATGTGGAATTGAAGATCTTAAGCCTCAGTTGTAACTTTTAATAAAGGCATAGTATACTTAAATGGTTAAATTGATGTTTAATTTTCAATTCTATGCAGTGAAACATGTCTTTTAGTTAAAGGAAGAAACATAGTGAAAATGTATGTGGTAGTTTTAGTAGTAAGGTTGACAATATGCGTGGCAAGGTAAAGCAATTGATATTTTTCCCTCCCAAAAGAACAATAAGAAAAATTACTTGCCTTTACAATTAAATCAACTACCTCTACAAGTAAGAAATTTATTGGTTATGGTAATTCTAGTAAGAGAACAAGTTATGAGAAAGAAGGGAAGTCACCCGTTGCTAAAAAATCAAAAACTTGTATATATGATGTTCGTAAATCTTCTTCTAGAATTGTAGTTGATGGGAAAGTAAAAGCTAGAAGTAATGATTGTAACAAAGACCTAGAAGATTCTGGGGCTGATGGCACATCTCATTTAGCACAACATGCTAAAAATTGTCCACAACTTACTAAGTATCACGATATTAGATTAATGATGATGGACAGAAAAGGAAAACTGAGGTCTAGAAGACTTAATGATAAGAATGTGTGAGAGGTTTTATCTATGATAATAATTGAACATGATTTATCTTATTTCATGGTTGAATATAAATGATTTAAGTATTATTCTTTGATGTTGAATCCTAGTGTAAAGTGCATCACTCAAAAAACAGCTATGTCTAATGTTACAAAAGTCTATCAAGAGCATAAAGAAGCATTGAAGCAAAGATTATTGAAAAGTGTTGGAAGAATTTGTTTAACCTTTAATTTTTAGACTAATATAACCTTTGAAGGTATTTATGCTTGACTGCTCATTTTGTTCTTAAAAATTGGCAATTGAATAGTAAAATACTTTCTTTTTATAAGATGAAGCATCCACATTCTAGAAAAAAATTAGCTAGAAAAGTTTATGATTGTTTGATTGATTGGGGGATTACTAAGAAAGTAATTTCTATCACTTTAGATAATGCCTCTGTAAATGATAATATGCAAGAAATTTTGAAACAAAGGTTAGCTTTGCAAGATAATGGCTTGATTTGTAATAGAGAGTTTTTTCATCAAAGGTGTTGTGCCCATATCTTAAATTTAATAGTTCAAAAGGCTTAAAAGTGACAAACACTACTCTAAACAAGATTAGAGGTAGCATTAAGTATGTCAAACAATCAAAGGCAAGGGCAATTGCTTTTAAAAAAAGTGTTGAAGAGGTTGGTGGCATTGATAGTTCAATTGGCTTGAGGATGGATGTGCCCACTAAATGAAATTCTACTTTTGCAATACTTGAGAGTGGATTACAATACCATCAATTTTTTACTAGCTTTGCATGTGTTGATAATAATTTCATTCATTTCCCAACATATGAAGAGTGGAAGAGAGGAGAAGAGATGTGTAATTTCTTAAGGCCATTTGATGTTATGACAAAGTTGATGTCTAAGACATCTTATCCCTCTTTAAACTTGTATTTCACTCAAGTATTAAAGATTCAAATCTTGTTAGATGATAATATGGTAAATGGTGATCTTGTGATACAAGAAATGGCTTAAAGAATGAAAGAAAAATTTGACAAGTATTGAAATGATTATAGTCCTATCCTTGCAATTGCAGTTATGCTTGATCTATGAATAAATATTCAAATGATACAGTACATATATGCAAGGATTGATCCTATAAATTGCACTACCAAGATTGGGAGCATTCAAAGCAAGTTGAAATATATTTTTAATCAATACAAAGAGATGGATTAAGTTCTAATGTTTCGACTTCAACCATAACCAGCAATGTTTCAGGAGTTTTAGATGTAAGTTTAATTTCATGTTATTATTTATTTTATTATTTTATTTTAATTTATTAGTTGGTATATTATTAAATTTTTACATATTGTAGGATTGGATTAATTATACAAGCATGGATATTATGTCTATTGAAAAGTTTGAGCTCAATTTTATTTAGATGAGGCAATACTTCAACCCTACGTATATTAAGATTTAGACGTGCTCAATTGGTGAAACACTAATAAGGATAAATTTCCTATTCTTTCAAAGATGGCAGCTGATATTCTTAGCATTCCTATCACTACAGTGACAAGTGAATCGACTTTCAGCATTGACTCACGTGTTCTCACAAAATATCAAAGCAGTCCTTTTCCTTTTAATTTTCAAACTTTTATTTGCACTCATAATTGATTAAGTGGTTTTCAATATAATGGTAATATAAATTTAAAATATATGATTATTTTGTTATAAAATTATTAAGTAAAATTTGATTTCGTTAAATTATAATTTAAATTTTTCTCATTTGTTGTCTTGTTGCAGATAGTGAAGAAAAAGAAAGGACTAAGGAAGAAGAGGTAGTGGAAAAGGAAGAAGGGGAGGGAGAGGAAGAGGAGGAATCATTTAAACCAAATCCAAATATGGATTTGTCTGCCTAGAGAGTGCAAATGTAGTTTTAGATGGTGATGATGAACAGGAAGAGCCACAAGACCTGGATTTAGTTTGACTTTAATTTTATTATTGATTATTATTATTTTTTAACTTTAATATTGTGTTGAATGTGTTGTTGTATTGTTATTGTGTTGGATTGTTTATTTTGGATGTTAAACTAGTATGGTGGACTTAGATTGTTAGCTTAGAATTTGGATATGTGTTAGATTATTACTGTGATGCAAATAGGTGAAGAAAAGCATTAAAATCACAAAAAAAAAAGAGGTTCGTAGTGTGGGTATTCGAGCTAGCCCGAAGCTCGAAAGAATTTAGGTCGGGCTTGTCAATTCTAGAGTCAAGAATAAGGGTTGGACTTGAAGGGCCGAGCTTGGAAGCCCTATTTAAATAAGAGTTTAGGCTTTAATAATGATTTTTTTAAAGTAACCGGGCTTAAGAGCCTGACCCAAATAAGCCTTGTAAAAAAGGGTTCAGGCCTAAGCGACCCTTCAAATTTTGTTATATTATTATTAATTTTTTTTGGTGCAACATGCATTTGAAGCCAAGAATCTATTCACTTGAAACCCTGATCCCACATACATTATATTATTATTAATTTTAATTTATTTTAAAATTAATTTAATATAATTTAATAAAGATCAATGTACAGCATAAAATTTTTGATATTTTTTATTTTTATATAATTATTATGTTTGTGTATTTATAAAAAATGAACTATTTTTTAACCAAAATTTGAATTTTATTATTTGACTTTTAAATGTATGTTGGTTAATTTTTAAAAGATTTTGAGGATTTTAATTTTTTTAATTTTAAAATATTTTAATTACTTTGTAGTGCTTAATTTTATTTTAATTTTTTCAAAACATGACTTGTGGACCCGGCCCTGAGCATTTCAAATAAAAGTCGGGCCTTAAAAAAGAGATGAAAATAAAAAATTGAGTTTAAGGACTCAGGCCCTTATGGGCCTGGCTTATAAGTGTCGAGCCTGCCCGTTTCTCAATTCTCAATTTGAGCTTATAAAAAGGTTGGATTTGTTTGAATTCGAGCCCAAATAAACCCGATCAGCCAGAATTCTCAACTCTAAATATGATATTATTTTGCCTGATGAAAGTAGTTTCCCGTTGGGTTGGGAGACTTTTTTTCTTTTCCTCTTAAAAATTTAAAACTATTTGATGCATACCAAGTGGGGAAAAAGATTACTCGACCTTCCTCACAAAGATTACTCTACATAAATTTTTTTTCACACCTCAAACTTTTATTGCACCAAATATAGCCTAAAATTAGATAGTATATCTGTTTGGTTTTCAATTTATATTTAACAAAAATTTATTTTATAAATTCATTTATTTATTGAATTTAACAAAATATATATACTTTTAAGATTATTCAAGCTGAACCTTAATTAGGTTGCATATATTTCATTTCAATTATAGAAATTAGTTTCCTATTTTGCAGTCCGTAGATGAATGGTAAAGAGGTCATAGACATCAGTAGATTCAAATTTGAAGACTCCTAGCCAGCCTAAATTTTCTTCAGTCAAGTCAACAGATTCAGATTTTACTATTATTATTACTCTATAAACATATCATTGATAAGATACATATAGCGTTATAGCCCCAAAGAAAGAAAAAGGCTACTAATTTCCAACATTCTGATTCTGTGATCTCGGTGAAATTTGCCGGTCAAAAACAAAGTCGAAGACTACTGTCTAACCTTAGCCGCAGGTCAACTGAACAACTGATAACAACCATTCTTTTGTAGGGTACCCTACTGCCTCTACATCACATCCCTTCTTCTTCTTCTCCATTTTTTAATAAAATAATTTTTTATATATTTTTATTGTTCTCTTAATTACTTAAATTATATTTTTTATTAAAAAATATAAAATATTTTTAATTAAATTTTATTCTTTAATAAAATAATTATTTATTTTTAAATTAATTTTATTTTTTATATTTACTACTATTAAATATCCTACAATAAATATAAAGTCATTATTAATGAGTATACTTTTAAAAAAAAGATAATGATTACACATCAAAAGATTAAAAATACTTTATATTTTAACATGTAACTCTTTTAAAAATATTTTATATTTTTAAATAAAGAGAGTATTTATTTACTATGTTTAAATCTGTTCACTATGTATAAATCTATTAATTATATTGTTAAGTTGATAAAATTATGAAAAGTTACACATTATGCAAATAAGATAGCTACTGATCTTTTGGTTGGATTTAGATAGAGAGAAAAATGGGAAAAAAAATAGGAAGAAAAGAAAACTATAAAAAAAATTAAAAATAATAATTTTTTTATTTTTATTTTTTCTGGAATTTTACTCTCCTAGTTTACTATCTTTCTTATTTTTCTTTCCATTCAAATAGAGTTTATGTCTTTTTGCCCTCGCCATTGTGCCTTCTTTGTGAAACATTGCATGTTAAGTGTTTAAGAATGTTGATTTAATGTGTTGCTTTTTTTTATTTTACTCATTTTTAATATATCTCATCATAATTCCAGCAAGTTAAGAAGTAACAAAATTTAGGTACATATTAATAACCAATAAGTCTCTATGATCATAATTAATTAAAATTATAATGACTGAAGGGAGTAAGAGTAATGAAAAAAAAAAATTCCATGGAATAATATTTAAGTATGTTGAAAAGCAGCAGGACCAACAATGTTAGTTGTTTTCATCTTTTTTTTTTCTAGAATATAATTTTGAAGAAGCTGACGTGGAGGAGGGACATGCCACCTGCAATTCTACATTAGGATTACGTATATTACACTGACAAGGAAGAAATGACACAAAGGACGCCACATGTACATAGAACAGTCAAAAGCGATGGGAAAGTTTGAAAAGTAAAAGGAGTAATGTGAAAAGTGATGTAAAAAAGTATGGCGGGCTAACAATTGAATTTCGGTACAAATACAGATACCGATGAAAGAAAGGAAATGCTGAGGATTTATCCTTGTAATGAAAGCAAAGAAAGATTACGATGGAATTTGAGGTTTGAACGAAGGACAAGGAGTCAAGGCTTGGTCTGCAAGTCTGAAGGAACAAGGGCTGGAATTCTGCAGCATTCAATGCGATGTCGAGTGTTGACCTAAGAAGATTTGTGCTTAGAATTAATTGAGAGAGGAAGAGAAGAAGCGAGATACTGAATAATTAAACGTGACAAGTACAGAGACAAGACAATGCACAAAGCACAATGATCAGTGTGTGAGAGAGAAGCGTATGGGTGGCGCCACTAATAGCTAATAGCTGACCCTCTCAATCCCTCAACTCTACGCCCTATTTATCACACCTCGATCTCTGGAGTCTCCCCTTCACTGCATGGTCAATCCCCTTATTTTATTTTTTTGTTGATACAAAGGGTTATTTTGTTCTTAAAGTTTACTCTTAAAATGTCATTTTTTATTCTTGATAATTATTATATGGGTCATTTTTATTTTTAATTTTTTTATGGTCTGTGAACATGCTAAACTTGATTTAGTGTTATTTTTATAATAAAATATTATATGTGACCTTGCACTTCCAATTCACCGCATCTCCTCTCTCGCCTCCCCACGTTATCTCTCATCTCCATGTTCTCTCTCCTACCTTTTTCTCCGTGCTTTATATTAAAGTGGTAATTCAGGCCGAAGAGAAATAAGATAAAAAAGAATTATGATGGAGATTAGTAAAATAATCATTTTTTTAATTATTGATGCCTATTTTGGCTGATTCAAATAAGCCCAAAAATTCAAACCGAAGCTCAATCTCATTCAAACTTAGCCTTGTCTCATCACTAAAATAAAAAATTATTTTTTAAAAAATATAGAGAAAATGACAATTAAAAACCTCCTAAGGATATTAATTTCAATTGGGAACCATGAAATATAGAAATCTCTATTAAAGACTATAAACTGACTTTACAAAATTATCCTTTCACTAAACACATAAAGGTAACAGGAAAAAAGCTAATCTCGTGTCTTCTGTTTTCTCGATTTTGGACACGAAAAATTCTGGTCTAATGTGTGCTCTCGTCTGCGGAAAATATTGGGAAAAAATTAGTGAATTGCATCATCATCGGGTCATCATCTTCTCCTCTCTCATAATAGGTGATTACATGCATTGCTTATTTTACATTTTGTCCTCTGTCATGCATGCAATAGAAACCTACATCTTCTCCTTTTATTTCTTTTACACGTCCTCTATCTTCACGCACACAAAGAATGTTTTAGTCTTATAAACACAATCTTGCACCATTTCTCTTTCTTTTATATCTAGAAAAAAATAATCTTCTTAATAATTAATAGAATATATATATATATATATATAGACAAATACAATAAATTATTTCTAAGAACAATACTGTTGAAAAATTTGAGGATTGAAAAGCAAGAAAGATGTAATATGGATGCTAAATTTTTTTGGTCTGTGATGAAAAGCACGTGACTGTTGAAAGATGCAACATAGATGCTAAATTACTGTAGTCATGGTTAGGATTATAGGAAGGATAGTTGTGAAGTAATAAATTTGTATATTACTTCTAGTTATTCCAGATTTATTTCTCATATGACAAGTACTTCAACAAAAGAAGTATTTTGTTATTTTCATGTTAATGGAAATTTTGTAAAAGATTCACAAGGAAAGATGACCTATGAAGGTAGAAGATTAATTTTTAAATTAATTACAAAAAGCATAAATCATGAAGAGCTATTGAAGATAGTATCATCAGTGACAAGAGTTGAAAGTGGTGCAGTTGACTGAAAATTTACGGTAAAGTTTAGTGAAAAACACATACATAGATCTATTAGATGATGAGGGAGTACAACATTTGATAAAGTATAATGATGAGTCAGCACATGTGTATGTTAAGAGAAATGATAATGAAATACATGGAGCAATGGATTATTCGATAGAGTAAGTCATTGTTCTTAATTATTTATATTTTTAATTAGTTTAATTACCATTTATATTGACCTGTGAGTAATTCTAAATGCAGAATAGAGGATTTGTTACCATAGTCACTGCCAAGATCTCCTTGTAGGCAAGAGCTTGAAAGTATATCACTCTCCTTTCCATGTTCAAGACAAATGCTCTCGCACCACTGCCTGAGGTGAATTTGGTAAAATGGAATGATTTATTTATGAGTGCTGACCAAACATTTGATGATGCAATTATATTAAGAAAAGTACTATATAAATACAGCCTTGCTTGTAGGTTTGGTTACATATTTATGAGAAACAACTTTAAGAAGATGATTGTCAAATGTAATATTGATGGTTGTAAATGGAAGATATCAGCTTATGCTTTTGGGAAAAGAAAATCTCTATACTGCGTGTGAAAAATTCTACAATGAACACATGCATTCTATTTAAAACAACCTCCTATTAATGTAAAAGGCTAAGTCAAGATTGACATCATCAATCATCATTGATGCTGTGAGGGGAAATATAGAGAAAACTTCAAATGAGATTAGACAATACCTTTACAAAAGAGTATGGGTTGAACCTCACATATCGATAAGCTTTAAAGGGAAAAGATAGAGTATTGGAGGAAATACATGGGCTTCCATAACAATCATATATGTTGATCCCATGGTTTTGTGAGAAATGAAAGGGGACGAACCCAGACACAGTTGCAAAGTGGGTTGCCTCGACAAATTATAGATTTGATAAACTTTTTATTGTATATGGATGTTACATCAAAGGGTTTTTCCAAGGTGCTCATCCAATTTTGTTTATTGATAAAAGTCATTTTAGCGGTCCATATAAGGGAACT
This sequence comes from Prosopis cineraria, assembly GCF_029017545.1. Lineage (NCBI taxonomy): Eukaryota > Viridiplantae > Streptophyta > Magnoliopsida > Fabales > Fabaceae > Prosopis > Prosopis cineraria. Next base: position 47,655 of record NW_026555409.1, read on the forward strand.
TTGCTAGTAGCTTTTGCAATTGATGCAAATAATGACTTATTCCCTTTGGCTTATGTAATAATGGGTAGAGAATTATATGATAATTGGGCTTGGTTTCTTGAAAATATGAGAGAGATCATACATCAAGTTCAATTGACTATAGTGTCAGACAAGCATAATGCTATTATTGGTGCAATGCGTGCAATATTTGATGACAATCAACATGCTTTTGTTATCATCATATTAAAGAAAATTATACTCTCTAAGTTTACAAAAATTAACAGAGGCATGCGAAGGACTAATAGGATAACTAAGGAAGATGCACTAAGTTGTTGGATAGTATTGCATATGCAAGGTTGGAAACAAAATTTCATATTGGTATTGGTCATTTGATAGTTTTCTCCCCACAGTTAGCAAGATGGTTAGAAACAAATAGAGATATAGATCATTGGGCCTTAGCAAGATTTTATACAAAAGATGGGATAACATAATAACAAATCATGCTGAATCTTTCAATGCTTGGCTAGTGAAAAAGAGAAAACATCATATACGTGCATTGATAAAAGAACACCGAGCAAAATTAGTGAAGAAGCTATACAATAGCAAGATAGAAATGACGAATTGGTCAAACAGAGTTGGACCTCATGTTGAAGTGAAGTTAAGGGAGAATGTATTGAGAGTTGAAATTATGATGGCTAAACATTATAGTGTGAATATGATATTAGTGAAGGTAAGAAACAATGACTTGAGAGTGAATCTAACATTGTGAAAATGCTCTTGTCAAGAATGTCAGGTGGTAGGAATTCCTTGTGTACATACATGTGCAACAATAAATAAGTTTAGTTCATGGTAATATGTATTCATATGTTGAAGAATGATACACTATCCGTGCACAAGAAAAAATATAGCTCCACAATGATTCCGGTGGAAACTAATGACGTGCCTCAATTGATCGAGCTACATTATGAAGATTATGAAAACAATACCTTTTTGGAATTATCACTGACTGTACATCCCCAGGGTGACCACCCACCAATCAAAAAGAGTCACAATTTTAGAACAAAAAGGTGTATCATTGCTCAAGATGTAATTAAGTTAGACATACTAAGAATAGATGTAGAAATTCCAATCCAATGTCGGGATTGAAAGGGGCTAAAAACCATATGCATATTAATTAGTTTGAAATTGAAATGCATATGATTTTTATTTATGTTGTGCATTTTACTATTAAATGATCTTTTGTATAGGCACCCACGTCCATTTTTTGTACATGTGGAGATGACAAGTTATGTAAATAAGATTGCAGTCTACATTGTTTTTTAGTAAGCAATATGCATTAGTACCATTTAGGTAGATGAGATTTTTTTTGTATAAAAAAGGGATGTAAATAAAATGATATACATGTATTGAAATTAGTATAATATAATGTTGATGCATATTTCTAGTTTAAATATGTGCAAATGTAAATGCTGTCATGATATAAGATTGTTGAGTTCACCAACATAGTATAGAGATATTGCTAATGTTACTACTGACAGCATAAAACCTTACTTGGGATTAAATTTTTTCACAGTATTTTAAACATTTAATAGACTTATTAGATAATAGGATCCAGTAATATTAATTGAGAATTTCATATCCGAACTAAGAAAAATTCTTAACATATGTTGTGAAATGAATAATCTCAATTGGGTATCATTATTTATTAGAAGATACTTGTCAAAAATAAGATTTAGTAACCTTACCTGAGAATTCCCTAACTAGAGTTGGAAAAATAGCTAACGTATAATGTGAAAGTTCCTAATGTGACTTGAAAAATCTTTATTTAAGGGTAGGTCTTGCCACAAATTGGGTTCTAGGAACTTTACTTAGAAATTCCTTAACCTACCTTGAAAAAGTAACTAACGTATGTTGTGAATGTGCCTAAAGTGACTTGGAAATCATTGTGTTAAGAATAAATCTCTTGCCACAAGTTCAATTCTAGCAAACTCACTTGAGAATGTCCTAACCTAACTTGGAAGAAAGCCGAACGTCGGTTTTGAAAACACCTAATGTGACTTAGGAATTCATTGTGTAAGGATAAGTCACTTGATACAAGTTGTGTTCTAGCAACCTTACTTGGAAATTCTATAACATAACTTGAGAAAGTAACTAACGTATGTTGTGAAAGTTTCTAACGTGACTTGGGAATTTATTGTTTGATGAAAACTCGTGGCACAAGTTAGGTTCCAGCAAAACTCACATAGAAATTTCCTAACCTAACTTGAAAAAAAGCTCAATGTCAATTTTGAAAGCGCCTAATGTAACTTGGGAATTCATTGTGTAAGGATAAGTCACTTGGCAAAGTTGTGTTCCAGCAACCTCACTTGAAAATTCCGTAACATAACTTGGGAAAGTAATTAACGTATGTTGTGAAAGTTTCTAACGTGACTTGGAAATTTATTCTTTGATGAAAACTCACGTGGCACGAGTTGGGTTCTAGCAAACTTACTTAAAAATTTCCTTCCTAACTTGGGAAAAAGCCAAATGTTAATTTTGAAAGCACTTGACGTGACTTGGGAATTCATCATATAAGGATGAGTCACTTGGCACAAGTTGTGTTCTAGCAACCTTACTTGGAAATTATGTAACATAACTTGGGAAAAAGCCAAATGTAGGTTTTAAAAATAATGTGAATCAATAAAAATAAGAATGGTTGTCAAATTTCTTGTACATGTAGCTAAAGTTTTTTTTTTGGATTAATTGCTATATCATATACATGAAGCCATGGAAAAATACCTAATTATATAAAGATGTAATTTACATATCACAATTGTCTACACTGTGATTTCAATCTTTTAGATCCTATATGCCCAGCATTTGAAATGGATGTCATGACTTGAGAGCTCATTCTGTTGTGTGGATGAGTCACCAGCCAATACAATACCTCACTCCTCATTTTACTCAATTGTTCCTACACAATCATATAAAGTCAACTAGCAAGACATAAAAGTCACACATAGGAATTATATCTTTAATTTTAACATTTGTTCCTATTATTGTTAATGAAGGCATACTAAGGCTACCCTATTTCTCTCATGTAGTATTATTTCACTGTCTAAGGCAAAAGATGACATACATTTCACTATCAGATTTATAAAAAAAATAAAATTTGTCAGCACTTAGTTAGAAAATATACACATAATTGCATGTACATAATTTCAATTGTGTTACTCACGTCATTAGTTGTTATTTCATAGGCACTACTTTCAATTCTAGGTCATAATTGTCATCAACAACTTCAGGTTTCAGTTTCATTAATATTTCTATAAATTTGTTTTTTTGATAATAATAATAAAGTGAATGATAAGTTTTTCACCGATAAAATTTTATATGATATTATATGGAAAAAGGCATACCATGAAGTATGCCATTTTTTTTCTCTTTTAGTAACAGAGCTTCCTTCGCTTTCTTTATATTTTTCTTTTTCTTCTTTGATTCTTATTAGATGGTAGCATCGAGTCCAACACATTCATTGTGGTTGTTTTGGCTCCACAACATAGCAAAACCAGTACAATGCAAACAATAAGGAGAAAAATAAAATCACAATCTCCTATGTCATACCCAATGTTAGTTGACATAAAGTCCTTCAAGCAGCTGTCCAAGTCTCGTCTTTTTTTTGGTGAATTATGGTTTCCTGTAATAAAAAATTTAATATTTATAACTTGTAAGCACCTAATAAAACAAAGGAATTAAACCATAAGACAAACCATAAAATTTGGATAAAAATGTGTCGCCGCACAACTTGATCCTTTTCCTTTTACTCATTGACCAAAAGTCTTGTAATTAATGTTACAACTTGCATAAAAAATAACAGTTACATTAAAATTTTGCTATAACTTGATCTATTTTAACTAACACACTTTCTCACCAAACTACTGATCTGTTGTCTAGGACCTAGACACTTGCATTTATATCTTGTCAGATAATGCTGTTCAATCTCTACAATTTTTTTATTAAAGAAAATAAAATTATATCAACCAATCGCTTATGATCATATCAACTAGTAAGGTTGAATATCATACCCATGTCCTTTATTTGGTGGAATAGACTTTGTGCAATATTGGTAAACTTCTTTCTCTGTACATTGTCCTCTTTCTTCACGTCTTTTTTTTGCCTTCCCTCTATCATCCAAAAAAGGTGAACGAATAGTGCTGACTATTTTTCATTGTGACATTCTTAGTGTCATTTCACCCTTAGAATTTGTTTTCTAATTTACTTTTTCACTTCTTCTTTTTATGCACCCAATTCTCCCTCCTCTTCATTTTCATTTCCTTCTGCTTGTCCTTCCTCTTCTTCCTTTTCATCTTCTTTGGATTCTCCTTCCCTTTCATTTTCATCTCTTGTCGATTCTCCTTCCTCTTCTTCCTTTTCATCTTTAGATTCTCCTTCCTCTTCATTTTCATCTCCTGTTGATTCTCCTTCCTCTTCTTTGTCATCATGTTCCAACTCTTCCTCCTCTTCCTCTTCACTGCCATGCTTTTGAACAACTTCCTCTCCTCTTCTTTTATCTTGGAGCTTGAAGAATCTTTGTGCAATTCCACATGTAAGGTCACAACATCTCTGTATACCTCTTTATGTCTTGTATCATATAAAACATCACATGTTTAAAATTACATAAAATATAACTTTGCTAATTAACAACCATCATTTTTTCCCCAGGATCATAAAATGAATTCATTTTTGAAAGCTCTATTAGGAAGTTGTTATGTCATCGAGAAGGGTGATATAAAATGCCATAATAACTTGCCTTCTCAAGTTAAACTCGTGCTATCACTCTCTTCTCTGTCTAATGTTCCAGAGCATCTTCTTGTGATGGCACCTCAATTGCTCCAATGGAAACATTTAAAAGTACAAAATCTGCATATTTACATCTATGTCATATAACCCACAGAGCTTTGTTCAAAATAATTAACTTATAACAAATTATATCTTAATGCATCCACATACCGTAAGAAGAAATAAGCATCCTCCAATAGTTTTTTTGTGCCTATCCTTCTTCTTCCATGCTTTATATTCGGCCACCTCCTTTCCAAGCTCAGATAGTATAAACGATGACCAATCATAACATACAATTCCTAAATTTAATTTGGATATGACCTTCAATAGTTTATCATTTATCTTGAAACTCAAACTTGGACAATGAAAATTCTCTAAGCAATAAAAAATGAAGAGAAACATAGATCTATCATTTTCTTTCCCTAAGAGTATCCTATCCTTTATTACATTATAGGATACTCTTTTAAATTCCTTGTTGAATGATTTTAACTTTTTTTATCCCCATTCATATCAACTATCTCCCCATCATTAGGCAAGCTAAGTGAAACATGAACTGCTTTGCCATTAATGACTTTTCTTTGACCTCTAATGAAAAGGGATGATGTAGGAAGATCAAATGCCTTCATAACTTTGTCGCATAAATCTCTGGGCAACTTGTGACATTTAATATTTAAAAGCTTACCAAAACATATTCTATTAACCTTATCCCTCAAGGATTTTTTTTTCTTTTTGATATAATCAAAAACTTCCTTCATTTTTGTTGAAGAATACTTTGTCTTTAATGGAATCTATCCAAGAAAAATAAGTCAGCACCATTACTTGAATTCATGCTCAAGGTGAAAAACAACGTACCTCATGAGCTTTTACACTAGTGTTTTCCTCCTTAGCTAGATGCTTATAGTAATCTTGTTTTTATGATGATGACTTTTTTCATGCCACAATTGCTTCTGTGTTGAGTTTTTTCAAATCATTTTCTTGGGTTGTATACTTGCCACAATACACCTCTTTAAACTTGCTTAAGCCATAACAACTTTTTTTCCTTAACGAATTTTTTTTTGTTCTAACCATTGTCCTGCACACAAAGAATGAGGCTAAAAAACAAACTACTATTGAATATATCTAACGTCATTAATGAATACACATAATAATACTATTAAATTTACCAAACATTAAATCTAAAATTTTTCATAAAACAGGGGAGGGTTAGGAAAAGTCACAGTCACAGCCTCCCTAACCTCTACCTCCAAAAATAGTACAAAAAATTTAAATAAACTATAGCTCAGTTGATATCACTAGAACAATATTTATTTTCAATGGGATCTAAAAAGGACTGGCTAAAATATATCAATCACAGTTATATCATCCATCAATTCAACATCAATAATTGTTGTCAAAATAAATCACTTAAGGTTGGAGCAACTCAAGCATCAAAATAATGTTTAAGGTTGGCAAAATTAAAAATCAAAAGAATGTTCAAGAGTAATCTCAAATTTAGGAAATAAAATTTCTTAACATCACTGACAATGCTATTAGAGACATTATATCTAGATTTCTATATTTTACATATGTGAACTATTAAAAATTCATGGTCTGAAAAACAAAGAAGTGCTATTAGGGGAGTGGAGGAGAGGCAAATGTCATTGTCTTCAAACAAATGGAGCAATAATATAAAGATAAAGAGAACTGTAGTCAATAATTTTTGAACGGCTTAGTCAAGTAATAAAATTAGACAACTCCAAATTGTTCTTTTTCCCCTTTTTTCTTGAAAAGATAGCATGACAAGTGGATTTGGGTTATGTTGCACAAGAACATAATATCCTATGCATAAACAGATATCATAGGTAGGTAATTATCTATCCTAGCTCATCATACTTCATCAAGAAAGAATTACGACTTTTGTTGCATAAACAGAATATTTGAGCTCAACATGCAGTATTTGAGCTCAAAACAATGTTACAAATTTATTGCAAAATAAGAGGAACCAAGTGAAGCAATAAGACGGACATAGAGCACAAATAAAAGGAACTAAGATACGAGCTTGGCCAGCAAAAGAGAAACCAAGTGAACCAAATGTTTACAAATTTTCAATTCATTGCCAGTATCTGAGCTCGACCAGCAAAAGAACACAGAGGGAGGGAGAGAAAGAGAGAGAGAGAGAGAGAGGCACTAACTCAGGAAGAAGAGAAGAGATGGGCAACGACCACAGAGGGCGTACACCAAACTGACGCGACAGAAATGGGAGCAAGATTGGAGGACCTCTCACCGGCGATTGTGCACCCCTGGAGCTAATATGGAGAACTCGATAAACGACAAAGAAGGTAGCCAAACCATGACGAGAAGCAGCAGCTGAGGGAGATGTCGAAACATAGCACAAATCGGGCTCTAGTGTGTGCGGGTACATTTGTTTTGAGCTCAGGGGCATTTTTAACAATTTAGATTATTTTTTATCCCAAGTAAGGATCATAAAATTTCTATATTTGACGATCCCTAACTGGAATTAATGTCCTTAGAGGGCCCTTAATTGTCATTTTCTCAAAAATATATATCATATATTAAAAATAATACCTATGATATATAAATTTTAGTTCATTTTATTTAATCAAAATTTAATTTCTCTTACTAAAATGAATTAAAGGTTCATTAATATTTAAGATATTATATATATGTGTGTGTATGTGTGTATATATATATATATATATATATATTAATTAATAAACCCAATGGGGCTTAACTTGAACTTTGTTGAGCTTGTTTGAGCCAGCTAGAATACTCTCAAACATTAAAAAAATATTATTTTATTAAGATTGGTTCTAAATATTTTTCTAATTTAGCCTAAATTACTAGTTCAATTGAAGGTTAGAGTTATGTATCGTACTAGAAAATTACAATTAGTGACAAACAAATTTATTACTAATCAACAAAATTTGCCATTGATTTTTCATTTAGTATAAAGATTTAGTGACAAATTTAAATGTCATTAAATTTGTAGACAGAGACATCTTATAGTAGGGATTAGAGGGAGTATTCTTCTTGTTCTATTTCTCACATTAAATTTTTATCATGATTTTTTTACCTACAATTAAATATTAGCGAGAGAAATTATATTATTAAAATATACTCGTATCTATTTAATAAGGATAAATTTAAAAACTTATCTAAACATAGTTAATAAGTTTATGATTTTCTTAGTTTTAATAAAATATATTAAAAGTGACTTATGAATACTCCACCTATTCAATATTATAAAACATTTTTTAAACTATAAAATTAAAAAATATAAGACATTTTAAATTTTTTAAGGTGCAAGTAATAAGATTTTTAAAGAATACCTACAATTATGGAGGTAGTTAATAAAATTTTGTAATTGAGATAGCTTATTTTAATAAGGAAAAATATGTAAATAATGTATAATTTTAAAAATGACTAACTAACTTATTGAAAAGTATAATTTAGTTAAAAGTATTTTATCATACTAAACGAAGGGAGTAAAACTAAAAAATATACTTCCTCCGATTCAAAAATATAAATAACTTTCAATTATAATCTATATACCAATAAAATTTAATTATATGCTTATTCTCATGAAAATATGTTATTGTTTTCACTTAATCCCAATTGCCGATAATGAATTAAATTAGAAAGAGAAGGTTATAAATTTACAGCAAAAAAAAACCTAAGTTAATAAATACAATGAATAAAATAAAAATAATTTTTACAAATAATAGATTTAAGGTATTTCGAAATTGCCTCTTAGAAAGTCAAAATTTATTTTCACAATACATATTTGTTTCATTAATTAATAATTTGGTCCTATTTTTTTAATTTTATATATAATTATTATATTTAACTATTAATTATCTTTTGTCTCAAATTATAATATATTTTTAAATAAAATTTTATATATTAATAAATGTTATTAAATATATGTAATAATTTTATTTTTTTAAAATAAATATATAAATTTTTAAAAATATCTTTCAAGAACCGTGTGTGAAAGAGTGAGGGATTCGATACTTGAGTTGGGATTTTCATTTAAGAAACAACCAACCTTGTCACTTTTTCTCGTGCACAGAAGAGAGAGAAAAAGAGGGAGAGATGTGCATTAAAGGCTAAGCCCCTCTCCTGAAGGACAATAGGACACCCCACTCTGCTTAAAGTTGAGACGCAAATTTAAATCAAGCCAAAGCCTTCACCATCACACCAAAATGCCCCATCCTTTTTAACCACCACATGTAAATGTTTTTCAACACTTAGATGGCCTATTCTTGTAATTTCACCAAACAAACTTATTATCTTTGGTCCTTTCTCCAACATCGGAATGTACGTACGTGTGTTCAGCCATGAACAAGTCAGTCCAAAGCAACGTTTGAAGCATTGCTACCTATCTTGTACAGTCTCTCACTTCTCCAGTCCCTCTCGGCTCCTCCTCTCATACTCAAAGAATTTTAAATGACCCAAACAAAAGCAACCTACCTACGAGTACTCTCTTATTTAAAAGACTTGTGTTTGAATCCAGAGAATGTAACACCGTTAAATGCTTAGTGGTGGAGCTTGTTGCCTAAGAATAAAATTGTACAACTCATACAGAATTAGTCTAGATTCCAGTCAAACAACGACAGATTAAAAATATCAAAAAATTACAGTTTTCATGATTTAAATGGTTAGATAGATGTTAAAATAGATTAACAAGTCAACTCGAGTCATTTTTACATTTGGATGACAGTTCAAGCCGAATATTAAAATATTGTCATTGAGTTCCCTCGTCTCAAGCTGGAGCAGATTCATTATGCCAGGTACCGGCAGCCGTTGGGGGAAAAAAAAAGCTACTGACCATTCATAAACACCCACCCACCATTCTCTCTCTCTCAGTCACTGTCTCTAATACCTTGCCCATTGTCTCTCTGTCTGTTCCTGTGAAACTTCGTTATCTGGGTTGTTGCTTTACCACTTTTCTTTTTACCATCTCTCTGATCTCTTGCTGCTTTACACCATACCCTCCATTAATAATTTTACCCTACTTTTCACTCTCCTCCTCTCTCTCTCTCTCTCTCTCGCTCTCGCACGCTCTCTCTCTCTCTCACCCCCCTTCTCCTCCTGTTTTTATACCCTCCCACGCTCACACACACGCACACGCCACACATAGAAGAGAGAAACAAGTCACTACAACACACTCGGTTGGAAAAGAAGATACCTCAATATTCTCAAAAACTTATCATTGTCATTACTTCTTTTTCTGCTCCGGCTGCCATGGAAGTAAGTCTCTCTAGCTCTGGTTTAATTTCTCTCTTTGTTGTTGTTGTGATTTGGAGGTTCTGATTCCTGGGGTTTGGTTTTTGCCAGGAGAATTACTTCTACAAGAGGACTCAGGTTCCTGCATTTGGAAGCTGGGACTGGGATGAAAGCCTTCAATTCACACAGTGCTTTGAGTCTGCCAGACAAGCTGGGTTGATGCGAAACAGTTACTCTGATGATTCCGAGGAGCGTGATTTGTACGTTGCTGGGGATTTATATGAAAATGATGTTGTTATCCCCGCCATGATCGTTGTTCCTCGCAGAAGGGTATGCTTCTATGTATCTAACAATGCATTTCAACCAACAAAAATCATCATTGTGGTTTCTATTCAAATGATCTGATACTATGTTTTATGTTTCGTCTCTCTTTGGCCATAAGCTCATCTTTGAGTTTAATTTCTTTCTGTCGTCCTGCTCATTTTCATGTGCTGGTGTCTGAACCTTGAAGAGGGTCAGTCTTTTTTGTCTGAGTGATACAGTGAAATAAGTTTTTTCTAAGCATTCGTTTAAAACTTGAATTTTTTATAATTACTATTTTGACAAAAGGTTTCATCTTCAGACAACTTATTGGAAATTAATGTATTATGACTCTGATAACTTTGCGTGAAATTCACATTACTATTTGCATATTATTAAAATATTAGACTGAGGATTAAATAAGTATTTTTACCACCTATGAGATTGAACACGCACATTTCAGGTCACTCAACGTTCGAGGTAACTTTTATGCATTGAAGATTTAATATTCTTTTGAGAACTTAAATAAGTTAATGTCTAACCTTCACAGACAAAACTATCAAAAAGAGTAAATTTGTAGACTTATCTATGTTATACATATATAATGTACTAGAAAAGAATCTGCATGCCTCATCTTTCTGATGAGGGCAGGCCAGGGGTGATGCAAAATTCTAACTTTAGCCTGTGTAATTGGTTTCTGTATGGTAGGGACACTCTTGAAGTGGGGCCTACCCATAAATGACTTCCATGATTCACGCGAAAGCGTGATAATTTTAAAAACCACAAGCTTGTTCACGAGATACTAGTATGTGCTAACTCTTATCGAATCCTTGACAAGTTCTTTTAAAATAAATTATCTTTCATCATAATCAATGATCTCTTTCTTTCGAGTCATGAAGTTGTTTTCATCTTTCCTCTTTTAAAAAAGTTTTGCACTATAAAATTTACATTTGGCTTTATCGTCACTGTCAAGAGTCAGTGGGTCACTAAATAAAGTAAACGCTTATAGATCGTGGGATCTTCTGGTATATATCATGCAACAAAGATAAAGAGGTCTCAAAAAAGAATCATAATTCATATAACATGTTGGAATATTATGTTTCTGACTTAGCTTTCCTACCCTGCATCATTCATGCCGTTAATCTCTCTTTCTTCTAGTCTTATAGTCATCTGTTAGAAAATTTTGAAATATTTATATATCAGTAAATGATTATCAGTTAATTGTAGACTCATGGTGATAAGTATAGTATTGGTTGGTTGAATTATTAAACCGTTGACTAGTGTATTGACCAGGTCAATGTAGTAATTTGTCAATGATCTGATCGGTTTTAACTATTAATCTTCGATCATTTTGATGACTGGTTTGATTTTCATTCTAAGTTTATTAAAGATTTCTAGACTTTACAGGCAAAGGTGCGGAAACAGAATGAAAAGGAAGGGAAAAAGCAGAACTGGGTTAGTAGTGATGTGAAGGAGACATCAACAAGAAGCCCTGAAAAGCCAAACCCAAAACCTGTGGACGAGGACCTCTATAAAATATCACCAGAGCTTCTTTATGCAAAAACCAGAAAGGTCTGTGAAACATTAGTTCCTCTTTTGCTCACTGAAAAGTCTGAAATTTTCATTGCAACTTTAGACTACAAACCTGAAGAAAATTCTTCTTTCATTCCATCTCTTTCCTCTTTTATGGCTCTTCTTGCCAGCTTTACAAAAAGTTTCTTGGTTTCTTTTTCTCATTTGTTTTTCCTTCTGGTTGATGCAGAAGCGAGGGTTTGGCTTCTTTTCCAGCTGCTTGATGCCGACTTGCTCCTTCTGAACCATTATATTAATCTAAAAGTGAGACGATGATGTTTTTCTGGTCTACTTTATTATGAGCTCTTTTGAATCCAATGTACATAGAGAGGAGATGATGATGATGATTATGGAAGGTCGTCTTTTAGGGCTTTTTCTTGAGTTTGATGTTATGATGGAAGGGTTCGAGTTTAATTAACAATATTATTGTAGTGCAATATTTTGTTTGTGGTTTATTTAATTAATTAGGAGGTGAAATATTTTGGTGTTGGTGTGAGTAGGAGTGAACTTTTGTGACTGTGAAAGAGCTGTGTAAAGTGAAAGGAAAGGGACAAAAGTTCAACTTATATGAGTATATTCCTTCCTCATCAACTGCTTTAATTGGTACCACCATCATATTATGATTATTGAATCGATTCCAGACCATTCATGATCATTATTTCCATTTTCACTATGTTTTTACCCACTACTTTTACTATTTTGCTAATCAAAACGGGGTGTTTTGAGTAATTCTACTAATTGCGAGTCGCAATATTCTTTTGTTTTTGTTTGTTTTTTTTTTTTTTTGGGCAAGAGAGTCCATATTTAACTTTACTCTTGACGTTTTAGCAGCCTTTTTCTGGTTCAAAGTAAGTTAATGACTATTATTCCCTCTGCCCTAAAATATAAACATATATTTTCTAGACAAATCTTGATTTAAAAGAAAGAAAAATTTTCATTTTACCCCTGATATTTATTTATTTAAGTTTTTATATAAATTTATCCATCACTCAGAGTGTATCAATAATTAGGATTGACGGTAAAAACAAAATATATATTTAAGCTAATAATTATCAGGAATAAAATGGAAAATTTGTTTTAAATTCTTGGATAAATTTATTTGTTGCTCATCATGCAAAAAGCAACTGTTTATATATTATGGACGTGAGTGAGTTTTTATTTTTTTAATATGAAAATGTAGAGTTGTTTTGGAAAATGGCTAGAAGGCTGGCAAGGCCATATCTTAAATCTGTAATTTGGCTTGCCAGGCCATATAACGAGATGTGGATAAAATATTAAACTAGAGAAATTGATTTTAAATTAATGAATTGTTTTGACTTGTATATAAGTGTAGTACGAGGCTACAAGCTTACCAAGCAATAGGGCTGTGCATGGATAGAGTCGGGTAGGGCAACCCATTAACTCGATGCCCTGCCCTAAATGTCTTAGGGCAAAAAAACTATGCCCAAAGCCCGACCCTACCCGAAAGATGCCCGACTTTGGAGGGGCCGGGCGGGCAGGGTCGGGCACCTCGGGTAGGGTCTCCAACCTTGCCCTACCAAAATAAAAAATCAGAACCATCCACACAAATCTGAAATACACTGTAGCAAATTAATTATTTCCATCAATAAATCACTTCAAGCTCTTATTTTAAAAGTAATAGATTGTTAAATATCACTAGCAAAAATATGATGGTGTCATCAAAAAACTTAATGGCAAAATAAATATGGAAGGAATTTTTCATGCAAGTCACAAGTGCTGTCCAAATTCAAATTCTAAGGAATATAAAAATATTTAACCTAAGGTTTACAAACTTGATCATCAAGGCATTTAAAAAAAAAAGAACTACCATTTATGTCCCCATCAAGTTAAAAAATTATATCCTATATTATTATTTTTATAAAAAAAAATATTATATCTCGGGCCGGGCAGGGTCAATTGGTTGGATACCCCAGCCCTAAACCCTGCCCAACCCGAAGATCGGGCTCAGCCCGACCATGCCCAAACAGAATTGGGCAATTTTTTTAGGGCTCGGGTTGGGCATATTCTGCTCGGGTCGGGCCGGGCATCTCGGGCTTATGGGCATCCTGCACAGGCCTACCAAGCAAGATCTCCTCTCCACTCCCATTAGGAATGGAGGTTTATGAATAAGGCCAACTCATCAAATGAATCAAGCTCTCTTGTGTAAGTAGATTTGGAGGATAATGGAATCCGATTCCAATTCATTAATGGCAAATACATTGCGGATCAAATAATAGTGATCGATCAAATGGCTGCAAACCAAAACAAAAAACAAAAAAACAAACTTATAATGTGTCATGGTTTTGGAAGGGTATTCTGGAATCCTTTGTAACCAATAATTTGAAATGGCAAGGTAGTTCTGGTGACAATACACTCTCTCTTGGTTTAAAATATAAGCATTTTTTAAAATTAATTTTGATTCAAAATATAAATAACCTAATACATGTAAAAAAAAATCCCTATTTTACTCCTCATTTTTATATAAATCTATCTCTCACTCATTATAAAGTGCATTAATAATTGAGACTAAGGGTAAAAAAAAAACATAATGTATATTTTTATGGAAATGATGACTTTGTTGGTACATGGATTTTTCCTAAAAAATGTTTGTACTTCAAGATTAGGGAGTACCCAATAGACATGTATCAACTTGTAACCTTTGACATCAATTTAGAGTGATCAATTAGGGCAAAAGGCTAGCCCTTGAAGGGCCAAAGTTTAAATGAATCTGTCTTGTTAAAGCTTGATTATACCTCAAGGCTTCATTTTAGTCAACTCAGCCATTTATTTTTTTCTTCATTTTTCAATTTAAAAATCTAAAAATATATTTAAAATTTCAAAAAAGTTATTAAACATAACATTACAAAACAACAACACATTTAAGTCTAATAAAAAACATTACAAAATTAACATTGATAACAATAAGACTTTGTTAGCATCATCAGCTAAATTTTGATGATTTTTATTGTCATCAATATCAATATAATTTTATCTTTCTTATTATAGAGCCTTATTAGTGTTGCAAAGATATTAATTTTTTCATATATTCTTTCCTTATCCTTGTGAAATGAGGCTAGGATTTTAAAATTAGTATAGTATTTAATTTTTATAGATATTAAAATTTTAAAAAATATAAAAGGGCTAGTGCTGGCCCTTTTATTAGCCTTTTTAAGCCCAAATTATCATTTTACACTTTAAAGTAGTGGATTGGTTTTAAATTTTTTTGAATTTAAAAAGGATGAGTCTGACCTTGACAGCTCTAGGCATTATATAGGGAATTTTGTTTAAGAAACTCGATCTTCCATTCAAGCATCTACTCTTCATTTGGAAGCAGAATTGGTGACATCTTAAGCAAACATCATCTTAATGTCACCTCACTCTATTTTTGGATGTCAAGAGCAAAAAATACTATTGATAATCTTTTGTACATGCCCTTATTTTAGGTCAAATTAGTTTGAAGCCTTATCTATGCATGTTCTTCAAGCATTTTATCTGTAGGTACCTTAATAATTATTGTATTTATTTTTATCTTTTTGTTCCTATTAAATATTGAAAAAGTTATTAAATATTAGAGTATTTTATGTTTAAAGTATGTATTTTAATGGGAGAAAGTTAAAAATTTGTTGAATATTTAAATGTAGTTAATAAAATTTAAGGTTTTTTTTTGTTCGGGTTAAAATGGTGGAAGTGACCAACTAGATCAAAATACAATATCATAAAATTGCCATTTAACTAATTGTTTCATTTATTTTTTGTTAAGTATTCCTTCTGAACCAAAATATACTTTAAACTAAATGAATTTTTAAAAAATGTACTATATTATATTCAGGAGAGAATATAAATTTTTGAGCCAGGGTTGATGAAATTTTATGATTGATGTGAATACTTACTAAGTAAAAAAAATTTGGAACACTCATGAAATTAGAGGTCACCGACTAGTGGCGTGATTAAAGGAAAGTGAATTGGTGAATTTAGGATTGTGCAGAAATCCTTCAATCCTATTCGATCCAATCTAACTTGAGAAGATTCAGTTTTATTCGGTCTTGTTAAAAATTGGTCCTTTAAGACTGAAAATACTAAAAATACTAGACTATTTTTTTGGGTTGGACTGAATAAAAGACTGGGCATCTGAACCACTTGATCCAATCTGGTCCTATTAAATTTATTGAATATGATTATAATTAATTTACTGGCTATTTATAATAATAAATTAAAACTATTAATAATTTAATAAGTTTGGTTGCTGGCACGGTTGCACGCTCAGAGTAATAATTTAATAATCTAGACCATTTGGATTGTAATTGAAATATGTTTTTTCTTGTTGTTGGAAACTATTATGGATTTATTATGATTATAAGTGTTTTTATTATCTTAATTGAGTTTATTAATTTGAAATAGATAATTGCTTCTTATATAGGAAAAAGAAAAAAAAAAGTTAAGTGAGCACTAGACTAATAGAACCACTCTCTCAATCCTATAGACCAAATTCAATCTTGTTAATCTTTGAGTTGTTATTAGATCAGACCGGACTATGGGTTGTTTAACTCAATCCTTTTCATAAAAAAGACAAGATTTCAGTCCCATCTAATCCTTTGTACAGCCCTAGGTGAAGTTGTTGGGGAGACATTTTTTTAATATTATTTATACCATCTATCTTTTTTTTTTAATTTTTGTGTTTAAATTTAAAATGGAATTGTCATTAGAGGAGTCATATTCTTCACTTTAACATTATCAATCAATTTCCGAATAACAATAAATTTAAATAAACTTAAGATTTTTACTATCAAACTTATGTATTATAAAACATATTACTTTATTTGGTTCCATATACAAACTTTCCATATAAATATTCACTAAATAATTTATTAATATTTTTAAAATCTCTTCCCATGTTGCTTCGCCTCTTAATCCACCACACCATATGTCTTGTGACATAAGAGCGCTCATCATAAAAGAAATGCAATACATTTCCTAAAATATTATTGTATATATTTTGTTTTAGCAACTTATTAATAGTTTAAAGATTAAAGTAAATATAATATCACATAAAATAAAATAGTTTTAACACTTTCTTTTGGCCAACAAATAGTTTAAATTTAACGCTCCAATATCTTGTATTAAGTGCTTAAATTAAATTAAGGTAAATATTAAAAATCCTAGGTATGGTTAGGCTAAAAAGACCTTGCCGTAATAATGTCCTTGGGGCAAAAAAGGGGGGGGGGGGGCCAAGACCTTACCATAATAATTTGAATTCATGATTAAGGCAGTGATCATTATGAGGTCACTATTTATTTAATAATAGTTTAATAATTTAAGTTACGTTCTCAAAGACTTTTGGGGCTTACCCCTTAATTCATGATTGAATTCAATTTAATTTATCTGAGATTATGTGCGTTCAAACTTACATGACAATTTGAAATCGCCTTTAACGGTAACAAGAGCCATATCGTCATAATTTGAATTCTCTCTCTCTCTCTTCCCCCTCTCCTCACTCCCAGAGCAACTTTGAATACTCCGTCTCAAGGTGTCGAAGATCGCCTTCTCTTCTTTCACTTCCAATTTTCTCATCGTCTTTGGAAATGGAACAGGGAGAGAACATTATTCCTTGATACCGAGTTCTGATTCTGATTCTCGCACTCTCCTTCTCTCCTTCCGATTTGCATTTTTCGCCAATATCAGAAATAGGAGGAAAATTTGATTTTGCCACAAGCAGACACAGAAATGTCTGGCCACTGGGGAATTCTTGTTTCTGATCCAGGGCTTCAAAATCAGTTTACCCAAGCTGAACTTCGCAGCTTAAAATCCCAAGTAAGTTCATCTTGGTTCCAATTCTCCTTTTTTTTTAATTCACAGAAAAGCATTGAAGCGAACTCTTCAATCTCATGCATGTATATTATTTCGTTACTGTTTATCCTGTATATTTGGATTCTGCTACTGTTCTCGTGTTTTGTTCATGGGGACTGTAATAATTGACTATGTTTGGTGTAGTTCATGAACATGAGGAAAGAGAGTGAGAAGCTCGCGATTGGGGACATGGCTTCCAAGATGTCGAGGTTAAAAGTGGTGGGAGAAAATCTGAGTGAGGAGGAGAGAGCTGCTTCTATCCAGGATTTGTATAAGAATGCAGATGAGGAGGTGGATTTTGAGTCATTTCTCAAGGTGAGTTTCGTCATCTTTAATGGCAACATTTCAAGATAGCAATATCATCTTCACGATGCATCTGTTTCAAATGCAATTTTCCCCTGGTCCCGTTGACTTTATTTTTTCTTTTCAATCTAAATCTAAATATAATACAATTTATCACTGAAAGGCTGACGAGTGCTCTGTTCAGTGAGGTGTAAAATGCATTTTAAGAAATTGGGGTCTACCTTACTATAAGGTATTTTTGTGTGGAAGATAATGGAAGTGAAGGAAAGGGAAAGCAAAGGAAGCTTTCACAGAATTCTGTCCCTGTTAGGGAATCTTATCCGAAGTGGAGGAGAATAGAGAATTGTTAACTTTGCCTTTGCTTTCAAAGTTTGATTTGAATGATAAAAAATAATGTTGCTAAATCGATGACAGGTTTACTTGAAATTACAAACTCTTGCAAGTTCTAGAATAGTAGGCAGCCCAAAGAACTCCTCGGCATTTCTGAAAGCGGCTACCACCACATTGCTTCACACAATTAGTGAATCTGAGAAGGCATCATATGTTGCGCATATAAATAACTATCTTGCTGAAGATGAGTTTCTCAAGAGATACCTCCCTATTGATCCTTCAACCAATGATCTCTTTGAAATTGCAAAAGATGGTGTTCTTCTATGGTACCATATTTGCTCATTAATTGTCTAATTTTTCACTTCATGAAAATTCTGTTTTAAAAATAATTACACATTGTTGCAGTAAGCTTATCAATGTGGCAGTTCCGGGCACAATTGA
The DNA here is from genome assembly GCF_029017545.1 of Prosopis cineraria. Taxonomy (NCBI): domain Eukaryota; kingdom Viridiplantae; phylum Streptophyta; class Magnoliopsida; order Fabales; family Fabaceae; genus Prosopis; species Prosopis cineraria. The sequence goes on from NW_026555409.1 coordinate 66,471, forward strand.
TGAACGGGCAATCAATACTAAAAGAGTACTCAATCCATGGGAAAGGAATGAAAACCATACGCTTTGCCTCAACTCTGCTAAAGCAATTGGATGTACAGTAGTCAATATTGGCACACAGGACTTTATTGAAGGACGGGTATGTTGTATGCCTCTGCAAATTTCATACATCAAATCGGCCTTGATAGATCAGTTTGTAAGTTATCTGTGTCATGTATTTTCATGATGTGATAGATTGTGTATCAAATTTTTTTTTTTAACTCCTTTGTAAGTGTCACACCCGTTAATACTGTATGGAGGTAATTCCTAGAATTTTCGTGTTTCTTCTGGTATAACAACACGCTTCTGGAAAGGTGGTGTTATTTGTAGTAGATATAAACAATTTCAATAAATCATGAGCTTTAAATTTCTGTAAGAGGCATAACCTATTTTGAACTGGTTGTGGTATGTAAGTTTCAATTGTGTGTGAGAGAAGCGTACCAACTAGAGAAACTTTTGATAATATGCCTAGTCTACTGAATATGGAACAAGGAGTCTGTTTGTATCTACTGAATATCCCCTTTTTTTATCCGTGCTTTGCATTTTTGTTTAACCTTGTTAGCTTTTGATTTTTGCTTTTTTTTTTTAACCCAGTTGAAATAATTCTATTTTTTCTTTGATTTCAGCGTCATCTGGTGCTTGGATTGATTTCACAGATTATTAAGGTAAATTCACGGGGGTAAATGAAGTTTTCCATCTTGTGGTCTAGATTTGTTCAAGATTTTGTCATATTATATATGAATTATACGAATAAATCTAGAATATTACTTATTGATGCATTCTCATCTCGCGATGAATGGAGATGATAGAGATGCTAATCATACTCAGTTTTATTGATGCAAACAAATTATGATCGTAATAGATACAATTATTGGCAAACCTCGACCTAAAGAAAACTCCTCAGTTGGTGGAGTTGGCTGATGATAGCCAGGTAAATATTTTCTTTCACGGTTAAGGTGAATGAAGTAATTGAAGAATTATTTGTTTTATATACTCATCTTTCTGTTTTTTAAACTAATAGGACATGGAAGAATTACTGACTCTACCACCAGAGAAAATGTTGTTAAGGTGGATGAATTTCCAGTTGAAGAAAGCAGGGTACGCGAAAATAATCACTAACTTCTCCTCTGATGTAAAGGTGAGTGAGAAACTATAAATTAGAATGTATTCATAAACTGCCCTTTATTGAACAACCACTCTTTTTCTGACCCCGACAGCTCAAGGTACATAAAGTTGTTTTTCATCCACTGGCTTTCATGGGATTTTTTTTAATCATATTTCTTTTGATTGGCAGTTTCTATAAGTTTTTCCCTTTAATAAATTATTCATAAGATTGTAAATAAGAAATAATGCAAAAAATCCTATGGCATAACATTTTTTGAACATCAAGTCATATAAGATTTAGAAGAAAAAATTATGGAATAATTACAACCAGGTCTCACACAAGGAAATCAATTACTGCAAGGTTCATTGACATAATGAACCTTGCAGTAATTAATTTTTTTTTGTGAGACTTCAATGTAATTTTTTCAAAAATTATTATATAGGATTCTTTTGCAGTTTACTAGTTTGTCCCCTGCTTTTCTGGCATAGGTAAAAGGACGACTTTGGAAGTACAACAAATTATCTCAAATAAATCCAATCAGTATTATGAAGTAATAATTATAACTAACTTTTTAAACATCTTTTGTACTTATGCTCTGTGGTTCTGAATCTGCAGGACGCTGAAGCTTACACTCATCTTCTAAACGTCCTTGCTCCTGAGTACACTAATCCATCAACATTTGCCGTCAAAAATCCTTTTGAAAGAGCAAAGTTAGCTCTTGAGCATGCGGAGAAGATGGGCTGCAAGCGATACTTGACTGCGAGAGATATAGTTGAAGGTTGCCAAAACCTTAACCTTGCTTTCGTCGCACATATTTTCCAGAATAGGTGAGAATCTTCTAACAAAGACACATGGTATACATATAAGAAGTTGTATATTTAGTCTGACATTGATCGTATTATATGTTGTACAATCTGTGCCACATGATAAGGTATTAGCTAGTACCAAGGGACAAGGTTTGTACCTCAAGTATCAGGGAAGATTTAAGTTTTTCAAGAATTGAGCATATTTTGTGTCAACGTGTGCTAATATTATTTGAATGACATGCATTGGCCACATTTTTATCACTTCTTGTGTTCTATGTAAAGCGACCAAGGACGTTCAAACCTGTAGTACTCGTTTATTGCTTCTCAATTGGTTCTCTAGTTTTCTGTCTTCTTTATTTTATTATTATTTTTTATTATGACTTTGATATCCTGTGAAAGCCATTCTGCACCAGAGGCATGTCGGAAAGGTTTGATATATGCAGACTAACTAACTTTTTTTCTCTGATAGGAATGGATTTTCAACCCAGACAACTCAGGCTCCTCTCCTTCAAACATTGCCGGATGATACCCAAGACTCCAGAGAAGAGAGAGCATTTCGCCTTTGGATTAACAGTCTTGGCAATTCAACATATATCAACAATGTCTTTGAAGACGTCACAAACGGGTGTGCTTTCTCTAAAATACTTAATCTTCCTGATAAATACCGAGCAATAACTAGTTTGTTGAATTATTTTTATTATAGACTGATAATTTCTTTCGGCCAAAAAGATTCAATTTTATTAATCATAAAATTTGTATAGAAACAACAAATAGCCAAAGCCAAGAAAACACTCAAAAAAACTTACCAGTACAGGCTAACACACAACTTACCAAAGCAAAACAGAAACAGTGTCAGTATAACAAGAAAAGAAACAATTAACCTATACCTGTTCTCTCACTGCCATGCCAGACATCATCTCTGCTAACAAACAGAGAATTGGAATTCAAGAAAACCTCTAAAGAAGATGGTGCCACTGAAAGCCACCCTTGCGGGTTCATCCTCTTTGCTCCACTAGCTACAAGATGATCCGCAGCATTAAGTGCTAACACCTTCTCCTGTACATTAAGGCATTGACAGTCACAACCCCTCAAAGCATTCAAAGTCACAACCCCTCAAAACACTCAAAAAAACTTACCAGTACAGGCTAACACACAACTTACCAAAGCAGAACAGAAACAGTGTCAGTATAACAAGAAAAGAAACAATTAACCTATACCTGTTCTCTCACTGCCATGCCAGACATCATCCCTGCTAACAAACAGAGAATTGGAATTCAAGAAAACCTCTAAAGAAGATGGTGCCACTGAAAGCCACCCTTGCGGGTTCATCCTCTTTGCTCCACTAGCTACAAGATGATCCGCAGCATTAAGTGCTAACACCTTCTCCTGCACATTAAGGCATTGACAGTCACAACCCCTCAAAGCATTCAAAGTCAATGCTTTGTACAAAGTTTCACAATCAACTTCTATAGTCCCTGTGTGTCCTTGAACCTTCTATTTGCCTCCACTGCTTCTCTAAGTGCCATGCATTCTGTCATAAAACCAGAATTGGCAAGTACTGGTGCACAAAAACCCCCCAAGAATCGTCCCTTCATGCTTCCTTCACACCACTCCTATCCCTTCCATCTTACCCTTTCCCTGAAAAGCACCATCACTGTTAATTTTGACTGAACTTGCCTTCCACACCAGACTCCTATTCATTACCACCTCCTTCCTCCTGTAACCCCGTTCCTTCAACTTTGTAGAGTTATAGACTTCATGAACCAATTTGACAGCCCTCTCAATGGTCTTCCTTGGGTTGACCTGCATCCATTAAAGACCTAATAACACTTACTCTTCCAAATATCCCAGCACATGGCTGCTAATAAAGCTTTCCCACCATCACGCATCCCACCTTCCGTTACTAACAACATCTCAAGCTAGCTCATTATACTGCCAATATTCCTTCGGTCGGAAAAAAAATTCAGAGGACATCCAAACTAGCATGCAGTAGTCCAAGGGCAAAAGAAAAGGAGATGCTGTAGAGATTCACTCTACTTCCTCATTACGCACCATGCACAATAGAGATCTAAAACATTTCCTTTTGAATAATGCTTCAGTAGTGGCTAGTGCTCCATTCAGTATTCTCCAGATAAAATGCTTCACTTTTGGCTGATTGTTCAGTCCCCAAATACACCTCTACAACTGTCTCGGGTCTGGTAAGAAGAACCCGACCTTAATTGCACATTCTCTGTATTAAGACTTTTCGCAAACTTGTAACCAGATTTAGCTGTATAGTTTCCATCCTTCGTTAAGGTTCTAAAACAGCTTATCTTCACACACTTTTTAGGAATTGAATTTGCATAATCATCTCAGCTTCCTGTTTAGAAATTTTATCTTTAATCAAGTTCAGATTCCATCGACCTCCCTCAATCAGACTAGCCACTGTTAAAGCAGAATCCTCCTCAGCTGAATGAGTTGATTTTGACTTGATGTGGACTTAATAAGCCATATATAAATGGAAGGATCCATAAATGCCGAGTGTGAGCAGACTTGACTCAAACATAATAAACGATATATATAATTGTGTAAGCACTCACAGTTGAGGGGGGAATATTGAGGGAATATTGCTAGGACGTCAAGCGTGAGTCAACTTAAATGAGGCAAGCATGCCAAGTGTAGATGGACTTGATTGAATGTGAACTTAATAAGCAAATTGGGCAAGCACTTACATTTGAGATGATTCACTTGATGTGGGAGCAACAAAATTGGGCTAGCATTCACACTTGAGGGAGGGAAGATTCCTAGAATTTCAAGTGTGAGGGGGGGACTTAATAAATGTGGGACCAGAAATTAGGCAAGCATGCCATGTTGAGCAGACTTGACTAGATGTTTACTTAATGAGTGATGTATAAAATTGGGCAAGTACTCATGAGTGGGGAGATTGCTATGATGTCAAGTGTGAGCAGACTTAACTTGGTGTGGGACTTAAAATTGGGCAAGCACTCACATTTTAGAGGGAGATTGCTAGGATATCATGTGTGAGTGGACTGGACTTGATGTGTGCTTAATAAATGGCGTATAAGTAGAAGGACTCATAAACTCACTATCTTAAGGTTTGCATAATTTTTTTACTTATAGCCTTGCTGGACTCTCCCCCATTCCAATCCTTTGCCAACAATTTCAGATTGAATGCCTATGTATGTTTTGACATTTTAAATTGTTGATTTGGGTTACTATTTCTTCTCTACAGGTGGGTACTTTTAGAAACCCTTGACAAGGTGTCACCGGGGATTGTCAATTGGAAGATTGCAAACAAGCCTCCAATAAAGATGCCGTTCAAAAAAGTAGAAAACTGCAACCAAGTTGTGAAACTAGGGAAACAACTCAGGTTTTCTCTGGTGAATATTGCTGGCAATGACATTGTGCAGGGAAATAAAAAATTAATCCTAGGTACATTAACCTCCAAATTGTAGAATATCAGTTAATCTATTGACAATTGACAACTGAATGTATTCCAACATTTTAAACTGTCACATACTACAATCAAACTTTCCAGGATTCAATATCTGAACATGAATTAGTAAATCTTGATCTAGTCTAATGCGATAATGATGTTTCTATATTTAGCTTATTTGTGGCAACTGATGCGATGCAATATGCTACAACTTCTAAAGAACTTGAGACTTCACACTCATGGAAAGGAGTTAACTGACGCTGATATTCTAGAGTGGGCCAACAGCAAAGTGAGCAGCTCAGGAAGTCAGAACCGCATGGATAGTTTTAAGGTATTGGATATCTATTTGTAATCCTTTCATTTAGAGCCTACAGCAGTCAAAGAGACTGAAAAAACAATTTTGATATGGATATTTCACATTCCTTGCTGGAATATTTTCTGTTTGGTACGTGATAAGGTACCGTAAAACATCCTTATTTTTTATCAACCTTTTAATGGGCTGCATTATGACCTTGCAAATTGAAATTGCAATACATGTTCTGACTACTTACAACCAATATATTCCTTTTCTGGTAAATCTTATAAGCGAGTCTGCATTTTGGATTTTAGATTTGTGACAAATGACACCTATTCGGGGATAAGGTACATTTGATTTAAGAGATCTTGGTTTTACTACTGATTGTTACAATGTCTAATTTCAGGATAAAAGTCTGTCGGACGGAATTTTTTTCCTTCAACTTCTTAGTTCTGTGCAGCCCAGAGCTGTCGATTGGAGTCTTGTTAAAAAAGGAGTAACTGGTACATTTCCTTTCAACTCTTTTCATGTTTTAAGTTTTGCGAGATGATGACTGCTTTCAGACTGTTCTGTGAGTTCAATACATTAAGGATAAATACTGCAAATCTTGATATCTGTTATGTGAGTTCCATACATTAAGGATAAATCCTGCAAATCTTGATATGCATGGCATGCTTTCCCGAGGATTCACTTGTCAATCTCATTACACAATCATGTATAAGATTTATGCAGTTTTTGTCTGGCCTGACCTGAGAATTTAGGAAAGTTTTCCTGGCCTTGGTTTTAATTTAAATTTTATCAATATATACTTGCGTCATGCAGATGAGGAGAAAAAGATGAACGCAACCTACATAATCAGCATTGCTAGAAAGCTGGGATGTTCTATATTCTTGCTTCCTGAAGACATCACAGAGGTAGTTAGATTTTACTACACAATGAGTTTCGGTCTGAATATTCATCAACTTTCCCTTATTTTCTGACAATACAAATGGATTTGCCTTTATAAATAATCAAAGCACATAATTTCCGCTTAGTGCTTTTATCTGAACTTCATACATTTTCAGGTGAATCAAAAGATGATCCTTACACTGACAGCTAGTATAATGTATTGGTTCTTGAAACGCCCTCTTGAAGAAAGGACATTGGGAACTTCAGACAGTGAAAGTGGGAGTCTTCTGGAGACTACATCAGATTCAACACTTGATGACTCAGATTCTGATTCATCCTTATAGGGTGCATGTAAATGTGCTTCTATATTTGTATTTGAAAACTCTCATTATCGTTGATCAAAAGATCAATGGTTGACACTAGGCAATTCAGTAGTTTCAGGGGAAAGAATTTTTTTGGATCAAAATCGTCTGAAGCCTACCACCTGAATTTCAGTGAAGTTGGGACCATCACAGTCGTCAATTGAATCAGTAGTTTCAGGGAAGAGAATTTTTTGGATCAAAATACTGTGTTTTAAATGGTAGGAGTGGTTTCAATATCATAAAAATTAGCAACAGAAAGCTTTCAGTTTTTCCCTCCCCAAAGCTCACATTCATCTCCTATTTACTAGTTCTATAGCCATTACAATTCCATTATGATTCAGTTTGAGGTGTGAAGGTTTAGAATGAAAATGATTCAACTATCCAACACTAGGTAGGAATATAGGTTCTCCCCCAACAAATTTGTTCTCCAAAAATTTTGATTAATTCACCGTCAAAATAGAGAAATCTATCTGAAAAATGATTGCAACAGCAGTAATTACGTTTTCAAAAAAAGAGATGTCAGAAAAAAGGAACTCGACACAATGTTTCAATTATTACATGACATAAATTCTCTAGCTTTGATTTAATTGACGGCTATGATATTCCTAACTTCACCAAAATTTAGATAGTAGACTTCAGAGGATCTTGATCCAATTTTTTCCCCTAGGGATTATGAAATATTCGTTGTTGAAATCCTATATTTTCCTTTTATCGCAAATTTTATTCTTAAACATTCTAAATTGTAATTGTGAATAATCTTTTATTCTATTAAATCCAGTTTTCTCCTAAATCCACAGATCTGTTTTGCTTGCATCCTTCAATTTTATCTTGTTTTCCCAACCATAAATTAATCTCTATCACTGGCTGTAAAGTCCTTATCATCGATTTCAAGTTCCTTTGTTAAGATACATCGGAAGTAAAAACGGAGGGAAAGTAAAAATAGAGGGCACGATCAAGATCGAACTAAAATGCATGAAAACTCTTTAATACTTGTTTCTTTCTTTTTTTGAGGGGGTGGGGAGCCACCTAATCCTAAGTTCTTAAAATTAATATCGATTTTACTAATAGCTATAAATTACCTGAGGAAAGTATAAAGTGTACGAATTGAGATCAAGTGCAGAAAGGGATATCTTTTCTGAATGTAACGCATCGACATAACCAAGTTCAAGTGTGAAAGAACCGTGTACTTTTTTTTTTTTCACATCACAAGAAATAACATCACCATCTGGTAAGATAAGACTTGTTATTATAAGAGATAGCATGCAAAATCGAACCCAAGATCTGACACCAACAAAAGCCAGCAGCATGCCCTTAGGCCATAAAGCCATTGTTGAACAGTGCATTCACACGTATCTATTATATATAACAATTTCATAGAGGGGAATCACAACAAAATGCTTTTTCCGTATTCCCTCAAATGCATCTTTTCATGATCTGCGAGGACAACTGAAACCATAGCCACATTAGATTACAAAGACAAAGACAAACCTTTCACACTACTTAGCATACAATCAACAATTTTCCAGCTTGATGGCTCTCATCAATTACCATACAAAGACCACAAAAAGAAATTGAATCAAAGATAACAAATGATAACCACATGCCTTACGTTACCTCAAAACTGTTTAGAACTCTCAGCTCTATTCTCTGTAGTATGAACACATATAGGTCAAAGAAGACAAAACAAACTCATACAATCATCCATGTCAAATGCCGATACCCAGCCCATTTGGCAGCAACACGGATACCAATTGCTAAAGCTGCAGCAAGCAGTGGAATCGGAAGCCTCCTCTTTGCTGTTTCAACTTCAGCAATTTCTTTTCCCTCTGAAAGCATTCTTGAATGGTGAAAAATAGCTAGGCCTGTAAAAGAAATCAACACAAGAACCCTAATCCAAGGCTCGCCAATGGCAGCAAGTACAGCTGCAACAGGCATTGTTGATGAAACGTTGTCTCTCCTTTTAAAAAGTCTTGAAAAAGCATACAACCCTACCAGTAGTGTCCAGAACAATGGTTCTGAGATATAGCCTCTAACGGCAGCATAGCCAATTAGGCCTGACACAGTCAACATATACGGTTGGCTGTTGATGCAATGTGGAACAGTTGCTTCTGCAACTGCTAAAAACAACTGATGCCAGCACAATGATGATGGTGAGATCTGGTACCGGAGCATATGCAACTATTCCAGAGTAGAAAGCTCGAATTGTGTATAATGCATCCTCAACAAACCTAATTGAGAAAGTGATAGGATCCCCGAAGAAATGGAAGATCACAGCCAAAATGTATTTCAGAACATATCCCATGAAACGAACAATCCCAAGTGCAGCATTCCTCCAGTTTGATAGTTCAAATAAAACAGCTCTCCAAGCATAAACAAGGAAAGCCAGTGCTGTAATTAACATTGAATCAAAACATGTTAAATTGCTAATATAGTAGAGTAGTTCGAATCATTTATCAACACATGATCAGGATGTCATTCTATTAGAAGCTGGGGAGATAAGCTTCTAATTTTAAAAGTTGCTCAGTTTTCTTATCCTAATACTACAGCGTCCTGTGCAGAAGAGGATCCGAATTTAAGAGAGAAAAACAGTGGGGTCACAAGTTTCCAAATGGCTACAATAAAACATAGTACTCTCGAAGTCTTAACTTCAACAAATCAAGGTTTCCATAATGATGGAGAGAAGTAACATCCAAGAATGGAAACACCTGCATACATGGACTAGCCAGGATGGCAGGTATATGTTAACAAAGTACTAAGAAATAGTTTATAGATGCAATTTAACATCTTTCTCTTGATCATTTCTCTGTCAACTTAAAGCAAAAACAGATTTCTTTCAATATAGTGAAATGGGGATGAATCAAGTCCTATAATTTTATCTTTCAATGTCAAGAATCCTCATTTGCAGGAGATTGATATACTAAGAAAGAAGAGACAAACATGTTCTAAAATGTTCAGAAACATTAATGAAGTCAAAGCACACTTAACAAATCAAAATTTAGTACTCTAAATGATTTTATCCATCTTCTAGCATGTCTTTATTGCATAAGAAGAGTAAGGTGTTCGATCCGACTTCCCAGTAAGCATAAAGGATAAAGGCTCTCTCCCCACACACACACAAAGCAATAAAGTCCAAATGCTTTAAACATGCCATCGCATGCCACTACATTATGAAAGTATAGAAATTTTCTCGTTTCCCACATCCTAATATCCACCGCTATCAAATGAAATCTTCACAACAAGCCAAACTGCATTATCCAAACTCGAATAAATATCTACCATTTGCAGATAATCTAGGCAGGGTAAGATTTCCATTTTCAACACCAAAATACGCGATAAAATTACAGAAAAAACAAATTTTGAACCAGTTAAATGAATGGCCTAAGTTCGTAATTTTTCTCCCTTATTCAAGCATTTTCCTCATGAGCTAACGCATAAAACCGAGCAGAGTCACAAAGAGATAAAAGAAGAGTCAAAAAAGAATCACCAACCTACAAACCACGGCCACCGAACAGGACGGTCAGGAGCTTCTTTCGTCAAGTACCTAAACCGCTCAGGCATGGTACTTTGGGCTCGAGCCTCCTTCTCAGCCTGATCCAAGTCAACACCAGAAGCTTCGCTAACTCCATTATCAAGCCCACCTTCGGAGCCCCTTGCGTTCGCAGAAACCCCTAGATGCCTCCCCAGCGAAAATCTAGGCATTTTACCTGAAATTCTAATATAATTCCATCTACATTGAGGATTATATGATTGGGCTTTCGTCGAAAAAGAGGGATTTGAAATTACAGCGTGACTTAGACGGACATGGGGATGGGAAAAAGGAAGAGACCTTGGCTAGAGCATAGTGTTTGAAGGAAAGGCTTGGAGAAGAAAGAGCTGGGGTTGTAATCGACATGAAGAAGAATGACTCGAGAGTTAAGATGAACCAAGAAATATGAACAAAGCTTAGCGCACTAGAAATGTGAACAACCAGTGAAAGACTTGACGATAGCAAAGAACCAGAAGGAGATGGGCCAGCTTCAAAACGAACGGTGGCGTCTGGCACATTCGAGCTCGGCTACTATTTTTTAAATTGAATATAAATTAAAGAGAATTATATTAAAATTCAACGCAAGAAAATTAATTATTATAAAATTTAATAATAACTAAATTAAAAAGATATAGTTTAATTATTATTAAATTTTATAATAATTAATTTTTTTATATGAGATCTGAATTTAATTCTCCCTATAAACTATAAAACTATTCTCTTTAACTGATTAATCCTCACAAATTATTTTTCTGAATTTTTATATTACTTTTTATAGTATAGTAATTTACTGATTTTTTGTGTAACAATTTTTATAGCAATTTTAAAAAATGATATTTAAAAATATTGAAGTGCTAATTTGCTCTTAAATATTTTTTTTTTGAAAAAATTGGTGAAAAAGATTAAGTTTGAAGCTAAATTATGCTTAACGACTAAAGCACATTGAAGGACCTTTGTTTTTTTGGTACATAAAGGGGCAAAGTCCAAACGAAATTAGACTGAAACTAACCATGGGCAAGTCAAGCCCAGTCTTTCCCTATACAGTATATCAAGTAAGCCTTCAGGAGGCTCACTCAAAACATGTAGTCTACATTCCTATGAGAGGCTCCAATTAGCCAACCAATCCACACTAAAATTCCCTTCCCGATAAGTATGTGTCACGCGGATATGCCAGCTAGCATCAATCATAGTCTGGATTTGATGAAGGAATCAATTATTCACACAAGAACATGACAACATCTGCTTCAACATATGTACAAGTGCAATAGAGTCAGATTCAATGATAACCTTCCTTAAACCCAAACTTTTTAACAAGAGGAACCCAAACCATAAGCCCCATAATTCTGCCTCTAATGCTGAACACCTACCCACTCAATTAACAAAACCCCCTTTCCAGTCACTAGTAGAATCCCATATGATCCCTCCACAACTAGCGTCCCTAAGCCACCCTTTAGCAGCACCATTAATATTGAGCTTTAACCAGCCTTCTTTAGGTGGTCACCACCGGATATCATCCCAACGCTTAAGACAAATATTGGCATTCATATCAAAAGCTTTCTTAATCCCTCAACATATTGCAAAATACTCACAGCAGAAATCTCAGAGGAATCAAGGTTAGGATCAAACATCATTTTGTTCCTCCAAGACCACATGAACCATATAACCACCCCAATATCAAATGCCAATTACACGCTTCCCCCGTCGAACTACCACCTAAATTTTTTTGAAACCATTCATACAAATTTAAACGAAAAAAATCAAAAAAATGCATACCTCGTATCAACTGCTCCCACACACTACGTGCATAAGAACAATCCCTCAACGCATGCAAACAGGACTCCTCAACTAAGCCACACCTACACAAAACAGACGACCCAACAATACCATTAAACCTTCGAGCAGACGTTAGTAATCGATCTGAAGTAGCTAACCATAAGAACATTTGGATACATCTCAGACCCTTTCAAGACCAAATTTTCATACAAAAATTGTTTCCCTCATGTTGGTCAAACCCACTTAGATGCTTGTACATTGTAGCAACACTAAAATCATCAGAACCACCACTTAACCAACGAATTCTATTTTCCCCTACAGACATACAAGGAGGTAGTGTAGCTTGAATGGCCCACTATATCCTCAGGTAACCAAGCCTTTAACTCCTCGAATCTCCAACCACCCTTCTCATCGACATAATCCTTGACATGCTTCCATAATTCAAAAGGTGCAGGAACCATCAAGCATTAGTCAACTAAAGGTGTACCGTTAGCCACCCACCTATCAACCCAAAAGTTCACTTTACTCCTATTATTTACCTCCCATCCAACGTGTCATAGTATACACAGCCAAAGCTCACCCATTTTCTTCCATAAAATAGAATCGGTATGTTTAACAATGCATTGTTGATCTAATAGCTCGCTTTGCCCATATTTACTTATAAGGACTTGAGAACTTAATTTCTGTGGGGATACAAGTATCATCCATCCAATCTTACTTAATATGACCTCATTTATCACTCTTAAATTTTGTAACCCAAAGCCTCCCAATGCTTTCGGGCGATATATAGTTTCCCACCCCATTGATGAACCCTTCGCCTATCACGAGTGGACCCCCAAATAAAGTCTATGCATCCGTTCCAATTCCTGACAGACTCCTACAGGTAAAATATCATGTTGCATGGTAAAAATAGGAACTTGTTGTATAACTGATTAAACTAATGTAAGTCGGCCAGTTAAAGACAAACTTTGTGCCTTCCACCTACTTAGTTTCTTTTGTACCTTATCCAACAAAAATTGATATTGACCTCTAGTTCTTTGACCGTCATTTATATAAGAGCCTAAGTAACGGCCCAACTCTGGAATTAAAGAGCCTAAGTATGGCCCAACTCTAGAATTGGTTGAAAACCATAACAACATACCAATTCCTCACGTTTTGCCTGTGAAACATTTTTAAAAAACGCCGCAACTATCTTTTAGGGATTTATATTTGATCGAATATGTCACCAAACTTTTGTAACCACTGTAGCACGGCCTCCAATTGTTCCACCTCCGCCTCACAAAATAATAATAAATCATCAGCAAAAAGCAAATGCGATATTGGAGTCCCATGCCTCCCTAACTTTATAGGTTTCCATATGCCTACCTCAATCTAATCAGCAATCATATGAGATAATTTCTCCATGCCCAAAACAAATAAATATGGAGACAAAGGGTCCCCTTGCCTCAATCCTCTAGAAGGTTTAAAACTATCTGACTTTGCACCATTCCAAAGTAGAAGGACCTTTCTTTTATTCAGAAAATGATGAAGGGAATGGATGAAAAATGCCATTTGTTATTGGGAGAAAGCGTTCCAGTAAATAGTAGACGATTTGGCGACTTTGCTCCTCCAAGCTGTCCTCCTTACTTTGCCATTTCACTTCCATCCATATCAATCACTCTCAAACTAGCATTGCATTGTTTAAAGAAAAACAATTCTCTCTAGATTCACATTTTCCCTTTGCTATTTGCTTTCTTGCACTAGTATAACTTCACACAGTCGTTGGAGATTCACAAGCCACCCATGGCTTTTTCACTGATACTTTCCAATCTCCAACCCCCAATCCAATAGCGATGCTTTATACTTCCCAATCTCAGCCTCTAATTGCTATGCCTGCTTTTTGATCCTTCATTGCACACCCCTCCTTTTCTGTCGTCAGGGATTCTCCCTGTAACATCCTGATTTTTAAAAAAAATAATAATATAGGAATTTATATTATTTGAGATTATTCAGAAATAATAATATGGTTAGAAATTTAATTATGAATTAAAACTTAGGTTTAAAATTATATAAAAAATATTTTATTAAGATATAATTTTAAGATTTTAAAAAAAATATGTGTGTGTGTGAGTTAAAAAAAAGAAAGAAAAAAAAAAAAAAGGGGCACTGTAAAGTCCCACATCGATTAGATGTGGGAAGGTGAGGTGCCTCCTCACATATAAAAGGGAGAGCAGAGGCAAGGAGACGTAGAAGGAAGCAAAAAGAAATATTTTGCACTAATGCCCAAGATGCAATTTGTGAAAATTGCAA
>NW_026555410.1:0-80965 GCF_029017545.1 Prosopis cineraria
CTATTAAGCAAGGTAAACGTGAATTCTGTGACATGCTGTTGGTGGCCAAAGTTTACTTATCCTTGCTTTTTAAAAAGTCATTATTGGGTCTATGAATTTACAAACTTTCGTTGTATGATGTTGTGTCTATATATAATATATATATATATCGGGGTTGTGTACTCCTTTCTTGGCATTACAACACACACCCACACACACATAGTGTTTATGAAGTTAAAATTTACTTCCTGTCATCTATGCCATACATTAACCAGCATCACATCCCCTAGGGCATTGATGGTGCTCGGGTGGAGAAAATTCTTGACATGGCCTCTATAACCCTCAATAAAAACTCAGTGCCTGGTGAGACTCATGCTGTTTGTGTCATATTCTTTCCCTGTTTCTGTTTTTCTTTTTTTTTCCCCTTTTTTTTTTAATTATATTTGATGACAGGTGATAAAAGTGCCCTGGTTCCTGGAGGCATTCGGATAGGATCGCCGGCAATGACAACAAGAGGACTAGGAGAGAGAGAGTTTGTTCTAATAGCAGACTTCATTCATGAGGGTATACAATAGCACTTGAAGCCAAACGACTGGCCCCGGGAACAAAGCTCCAAGACTTCATGCAGTTTCTGTCATCCCCTGAATTTCCTTTGAAAGACCGAATTTCAAACCTTCGTGAAAAAGTTGAAGCACTCACTACTCAGTATCCAATTCCTGGAGTCTAAGTGGTGAAGTATTAAATGATAGATTTGCATTTTGTTCTACTCTTAAGGGGGTATTGAGATGCTTCATTTAGGTAATACAATAAATAAAGTATTTTCTTTGATCTTTCCCCCTTTTATGGTCAAGCTGGGCAAAATGTCTCATTTAGTTCCCAAAATGAGTTTCATTTTGTATACTGTTAAATTTTATGTTGACTGTAATATACTGAATTGCACTTTGGGAGAGGATGTTGGCCAATTTTGATCCATCAAATAATATTAAAGGAATTGTATCAACATGGTATATAGATTTTGTATTGTGGGGTGGAAGTTAGTAGACAAATGTTTGGTCATAGAAAGTTAGTCATTGGTAGTTTGAATCATTGAATGCATGATCAAAAGTTTTATGGTGTAGACAAAAAGGTTATGATTAAATAAAAGCATGAGCAATCTGATGATTGCTAGAGTGTTAGAGAGCAAATGTTCTAATGCTGCCATTAGAGTCCTAGGACCCTTGTTAACTATCAAATTAAGTCAAGTTTTACGTTTGGATAAAACTTGGGCTGAAATAGCCTTGGGGTTCAAAATGAAGGTCATCAGATTAAGGAAACAAAATTTGGTCCCTTAATTTTGATCAACTGAATCTTTATAATTGATTCGATTGATCTTTAAATTTTGATTTGGTACATTTAATTCATATAGTTCTAATAATTTAAAATATTAGTTTTAATATTTAAAAATAAAATAAAATTATGAAGATTAAAATTATTTCTTGAATCTCAAGGACAATGTTTATAATTGCTTTAATAACTGAGTTATGATAAATTAAGTTCAAATATTGAATTATAATCAAGTTAAAAATATAAAAATAAATTGAGTTATAATCTATTCAAAACAATAGGACTAAATGATTAATTTTTTAAAATAAAATAATATAAATTTCTCGCTTGAAATCAATTTATATAAGATCTTGTGCTAATCAATATAGTATTATAATGTTAAATATATAATTTTTAATTGTAATTGAAATTACAGCACCATAATTTTGTTTTCATTTGATTCCCAAAATGATGATTTTGCCCTGCTATAGTCATTTACATTCTCATTTCTAGTTTCATCCAATATTTAATAGAAATGACATTTATTAATTGAATTATTAATAATTACATATATTGAAGCACGGATTAAATTCCAACTTTCACTGACTGGTGTCGTATTCAACTTTATTCCTTTCTTTCATTTCTAACTTCTAAAAAGGAATTTAATCATAAATACCTGATTCATCTTATAAAAAATAATAATAGAAGATTGATCTCTATCAACAGACTACTAAAGGGCCCGCAAAAACCGTAATTTTCCTACGCATTCATTTACTCATAAAACAGAGGAGAACAAAAAAGCCGACCTATCTTAACTAGAGCAAGCTTGAGATTATAAAAATTGACCAAAAAAAAAAGTCTCCCAATTAACACAAACATCTGAATCTACTCACCATCCTGGTCATTATTTAGTATTTACCTCAGTTAACTGTATGAAAAAGAAGTTGACGCACTCATCACTTGAGCAGTAAGAGTGAATTAATTGGTCACGTGCATGGTGCGATCCAAAAAGAGCATATCAAAGATATATAAAGGATAAATTTTTATCCTTTAAAATTCCTATTGAAACTGTACGTGTAAGATAGGTGAATGGCAAGGTGATTAGATCAGATTATGGAAATTCATTTTGGTGATGGAAATTAACATCAATGGCCATGAGCATGAAGAAAAACAGTTTGAAAGTGAGATCAACAAAAACAAGCATATGCTCTCTGTGCTGTGGCCAGATATATATACAGTTTGGGGCTGTTTAGAATACCATTGAAATGCCTAACACATTTGTTCAGCAAACTCCTAAAGCCAGTAAGAGAAATCAATTGAAAGAAATGAACCTTGGTGCCGCATGCATGATGGGATTCACTGGAATCTGGAATTTCCTAGATTTGCCTGTTTACGTAGTTATACATAGGAGGCGTATGCCTCTGGAGAAGTAGGAAAAGGGTAAGAGTTCAGTGATAAAATTCAAGACATCAATCCTAGAATGAGGCTCTTCATATGAACTTTGCCCATAGGGTTCTAGATAAAAATTCAATAGTGAAAGCATGATATATTTCTCATTCCAGTGGTCTATTCATATACCATTGACTGTAAAATAGCACATAGCTGTAAGGAGTCAAAGCAAGGAGTAAAAGAACCAGAAAAAGGTGAAAGAGAAATTTAATTTTACCACTCAGAGAAGAGCCACAAGTTTAGGCGCCTGGGAGAATCACCTCAACGTAACACTTGTGGCTCATGTCCCAGGTAGATAATTGCCTTTACTGGCAATGTGTAATTAAATGGGTTCACAATAATTATGCAAAGGAAACACATGGAAGGCAAGTGTATTAGAAAATTCAAGCTAATTCAGACACAGAATTAACAGTCAAAATCTTGTCAAAGTATACAATACTAAAAGAATTGGACCAATGTGAAAACGTGACAATACAATCCCCGCCTTCTCAGTCATCACTCCAGCATGACAACATGAAAGGACAACAAAACTACAATGAATAGGGCGCAAGCTGCAATTCTTCCTTGGGATACATACCATATTCTCACATTTTAGAAACATTTTCTGTGCACAATTGATGGTCCAGATTCATCATACTCTGCCTTTGCAATCCACATCTGCTCTCAATAGACAATGCATCTCATCAGAGATCAAATGGAAACACTTAAAACATCATTAAGAGAAACAGAGAAGGAAAGAATAGCACAAACCTGCTGGAAGGTGCTCAGGGATGCCAAAATTGAACCACCAATCCAGACACTGTACTTTCTCTCAGGTGGTGCAACCACCTTGATCTTCATACTACTTGGGGCTAATGCAGAGATCTCCTTGCTCATTCTATCAGCAATGCCTGGGAACATTGTTGAACCTCCAGAGAGGACAATGTTACCATACAGGTCTTTCCTGATATCAACATCACACTTCATAATGGAGTTGTATGTTGTCTCGTGAATGCCTGCTGCTTCCATTCCAATCAAAGATGGTTGGTACAAAACCTCTGGACATCTGAAACGTTCAGCACCAATGGTGATGACCTGACCATCAGGCAACTCATAGCTCTTCTCCACAGCAGAGCTGGTCTTGGCAGTCTCTAGCTCTTGCTCATAGTCAAGGGCAATGTAAGCTAGCTTTTCCTTCACATCTCTAACAATTTCCCGCTCTGCTGAGGTGGTAAAAGAATACCCACGTTCTGTCAGAATTTTCATCAAGTATTCAGTGAGGTCACGACCAGCCAGGTCAAGACGAAGGATGGCATGAGGGAGAGCATAACCCTCATAGATAGGAACTGTGTGGCTGACACCATCACCAGAGTCCAACACAATACCTGCAGAGGGAAAAAATTAGGTCATCCTCAGAAAGAAAATTGACAAATTTGAAAAAAGCCCATGATATGATAGTGAACCAACAAAGGTAAAACTCTTCATTATTTCATACGGTCCCAACTCAACGCACTAGAGGAACATTATCCTCTTTCAAGTATCAAGCTAAGTGTAATCATGCAGAATAACACAAAAACTTTCAGTCCCATCCCATGTTTAAATATAATGTCATAATATATGCTTTCAAGATACTTTAGGAATTTGTCACAACTCAAAAGTCAATATCTTAAAACTCTCTCAGTCGAGTTCAACAACAAAAAGCTCAAAGCATGTCCTGCAGCTTACCAGTTGTACGACCACTAGCGTACAGTGAAAGAACAGCTTGAATGGCTACATACATAGCAGGGGCGTTAAAAGTCTCAAACATAATTTGAGTCATCTTCTCACGGTTAGCCTTGGGATTGAGTGGAGCCTCAGTTAAAAGAACTGGGTGCTCTTCTGGGGCAACACGAAGCTCATTATAGA
Source organism: Prosopis cineraria (assembly GCF_029017545.1). Taxonomy (NCBI): domain Eukaryota; kingdom Viridiplantae; phylum Streptophyta; class Magnoliopsida; order Fabales; family Fabaceae; genus Prosopis; species Prosopis cineraria. The sequence continues at coordinate 4,615 of NW_026555410.1, forward strand.
ATGTATGATGCCAAATCTTTTCCATATCATCCCAGTTGCTAACAATTCCGTGCTCAATGGGGTACTTGAGAGTCAGAATACCCCTCTTAGATTGTGCCTCGTCACCTACATATGCATCCTTTTGGCCCATGCCAACCATCACACCAGTGTGACGAGGACGGCCTACAATGCTGGGAAACACAGCACGTGGGGCATCATCTCCAGCAAATCCAGCCTGAAGAACATTGCAATGGGTTATTTTAGACATGCCAAAGCATAGCGAAAGGCATTTAAAGATAGTAACTCGGTATATTTAAAAAAGGAAATAAGATAAAAGAAGATCTATTTCATACCTTGACCATTCCTGTTCCATTATCACAAACAAGGGTTGAATGTCTTCAGCATCTGCCATCTTCTGCTATCTGCTAAATACACAACTAGTAAGATGTTTATGATTTCTATAAGCAGAGCCACTCGAACTAGAAGTTGACATTAAAGCCAGAAAGATCTCAAATGATGGTGCAACACCAAGACTCTGATTAAAATATCATAAAATAACCATAAATGTAGCCTTATTTGGTTTTATAAGATACAAATGACCACGAAGGAGCAATGATGACATTTCAATGGGAAAATGTACATACAACTCCACACAGAAACCAGAACCAGAGATTGCAAATCGAACTATTTTGACATTCAGTTGCAAAAAGAATTTATAGCTACCTATAATCATAACAGATTGAAGCCATTAACAAGAAAACAACGAAATACAAAGAAAGTGAGAAACAATGCGACCTATCAACCCCATTAAAAGTTGATAAAAGTCAAGCACCCGCCTCGCAAACACATTTTAGATCGTTCAATTGAAAATAACCTAGACTTACACACAACATCAAATCACCATCCACAACAAACATCAGACCACGAAAGAAGAAATAAACGTCGCACACATAGTCTAAATCATAATGCAGGTAACAACCCGCAAGGCATCAAAACTTAGAACCATAAAAAACAAAGATGCATGCTTGATCAAATGCTGAATAGAAATGCAAGGGACAGATCTAAGAGGCATTGAAGCGGATCGAAATGATAACGTAAGAGAAGCGAAGCAAGAGAAGAAGTAGACCTTGAGGATGGATTGGCGAGGATGGAGAGAGAGGTGTAGAGAGAGAGACGGGAAGAGAGGGAGTGGGAAAATGGGAATATATGAAAGGAGAGAAGAGAGAAGCAACGTTGGCCGTTGGATGAGATTTGAGATTTTGAAAATGGGAGGATGAGGGGAACGGGTCCATGTCCGATGTCCCCTCTCCTTCTCCACACTTTCTCCTCCGGTTTTCCGGTCATCTTCCCTTCACGTGCATTCACATTATTGCCCTTGCTCCTTTTATTCCTTCGCATTAACGGAGGATAAAATTTTTCACCTTTCAAGTATTAAGTTTTATTTAGATTTAGATTTAGATTAGTAATCAAAATTTAATTTTTATTAATCTAATTTTTTAAAATTTTTTTGAATCATCAATTTAATTTTTATTATTTAAATGAAAAATGACCTAGATAATAAAATATTGGTGACAGTTACATAAATGATGAAAAGTGAAAAATACATATGAAAGGAAAGAAAAGCAATAATATTATTATATTAACATAAATTATGTCAACATTTTATTAAAATAAAAAATCATGCTGTTTAAAATTATGAAAAAAATTGCATAATTTTACGATATTTCTTCTAAAAAATTGTAAAAAAATTCAAAATTGCACCATTTCATTAATGTAAAATATTAAATTAAAATGTCATTTATTTTATGCAAACGTTAATAATCAAAAGAAAAAAGCAATCAAAAAGTTGATAGATATCATTTACGAACCCAGGTTAATATGACAACGTCAATGAGAAGTCAATCAATACTTTTTTATTTTGCTAGAGCACAATAACATTGGTGTTATTATTGCGCAGAAGCCAAGCATCATCGACTCGTTATTATAATAATAATAATAATAATAACAACAACAAGCAACATTCTTATAGACTAAGCCATCCAAAAATTCACCGTAAAGACGTGAACCAACATAGCTAAGTAGGAATTCTTTTTTTTTTTTTTTGAATTACAAGACCAAGGTATAACTGTGTGAAGAGATTAAAATCTAGTCATATATAAAACAGTAAAATTTTTACATGTATGGTGGGACATCAAAAATTATAATATTAAAAGTATCATGCGGAAGTCGGTGGGTTAAGAGATCAGCACATCTATTTGCTTTTTCATGAGCATGGTCAAAGGTGATCATTTACTTTCTCATAATAAGATCTCTAATTTTTCTGACAGTGTTAAGCAAGAAATTTTTAATTGCCATGTCTTTCAGCAAGAAATTTTTAATTGCCATGTCTTTCTGTGAATTTAATAAATAATGTTTTCTTTCTTTGGGCTCCAATATCTCAAGTCTTTAACTTAAGCTAATCTAATTGGCAACTTGCAAATACCTTTTCAAAAACATACCTCTCACCAAAAATCATTAATGCGTTCCCAAAACTCAAATTGAGACCTTTTATTCAGACAGATTAGCCCTTAATCAACTGATCCAAGCACCTGACAGTAATAAAGTTTATCTTGATCTTGTGGAAATAAATAAGTTTTGCATTGCAAGGCACACAAGATCCACCAACCATAACCAAATACAGAATTCCATGAAAGTTGCAGTCAATCAAAACATCAAAGAAGTACTTCGTCATTTGTGTAAAGCCATCATACTTTCTCAAATTTGAATAATACCATTAAAACTAAAGGATAAAAATTAAATATTGTTACATAATTTTATAAAACGCCTTATAATTGAAACCATTTTTTATTTATTTTTGTAAAGCACTTTACAAAAAAGAGCCAGGGAAAAATGGTACAAGTTATGAGTTGATATGCAAGTAGCAGATCTTATTGTTAAATGGATTCAACTACTGTGCCTTTTTTCTCTTCCAATTATTTGAACAATAATAGATTGGAGAGAATTTTATGTTAGTCATGACTACCATACTACTAGCTTAATTGGATTTGTTTCGCATCACCTAATAATCACAATTTGCAAAGAAAAAACATACAAGTTTAAAGACTTGTTTGATTTCAAGTTTTAAAAACATTTTTTTATTTTTAAAAATAATAAAATTAAAAAATTTGTCTGAACAAATGTTTTGAATTTAATTATTTTTAAAACTGTTCTCATTTTATGTTTTTAAAAGCAAAAAAAATAGAAACATCTTAAAGCTATTTTTATTTTATTTTATTTTGCTTCCAAAATACATTACATTTGATTTATTGAAAACTATAATCATCTTAACCAATTACTATCATCAGCTACCACCATTAATCGGCAATGACCATCACTATTAATCAATTTTTAATTATAAAATTAATTTTTAAATTAACATAACCAAAAGTATTCTTTTTATTTTGTTTTGAAAAATAATTTTACAAACTATATTGCAAAACAATTTTTAAAAATAAAAAATGAAAACAAAAACCAAACATACCCTAAATTTGTGCAGTAAATAAATTACTGCATAAGTAAATGAATTGGCCTTAGCCCTTATGCGCTGTCATTTGCTTGTGCTATTTCTCTCCCACAGCACTTCTGCAGAAAATCCATAGTGGAAAACACTGACTAAAGGTACAAGCTGCTATAAGGCCATATGATATGTGGAAGGTAACTAGACACTTTTGTCATGTGTCATTCTCCAATGGTATGAATTAAAGTATTAAATTAAGTGATGTGTTGGGCCTCCTAATATGTAGGGCCATGTATAAGGCCCAAGGGAAATACTCAGGAATGAGGGAGATAGGGACAGAGTAGGAAAAACATAGTGCATAACAAAACTTGACACTATCAGTGTAGTGGAGGGGTAAAACAGGGGGTAGGGAGTGACAGAAAGGGTAGTTAGTAGTATCACCTTGGGGTAGAGGGCCTGGTCTCTCAAAAACCTGATTGTTTGAGGGACTCTTTCTTGTTCTCTGTTCTTATTTAACGTTTGGAGTATGAACTAGAGTGAGTAAGGTTGATTAATGAGTATATTCTCTACATTTTCCTTTCATAATAGAGGATACCAGTGAATTATTCATCATTTTCCTACCATTAATTTCTTTAAATGGTAGTTATTGGTGCTTGTCCTATCATTTTGGTATCAGAGCCAGCTATTATAGGGTATGGTTGGTATTAGAATGGAGGGAAGAGTTGAGCATTTGGAATAGGTTGTGTAAGAAATGCAAAAGAAACAAGGGGAGACTATAGAGAAACTTACCAGTGTTGAAGCTTCACCGACGCTCATCTTGCGATAGTTGGAGGAGTTGAAGAAGACGATAGAAGCTATCAACCCACCACCTCCTCCACCACCTTCGCCACCACCGGCTCCATCGAAGGATGAGCCAAGGAATGAAACCAGGGATATAGGGTTTAATATTGATGACCATAAAGGAACTAGGCACAATGAAGGCCTTAAACACCGCTGACTCGAACTTCCTTTATTTGACAGTGAGCACCCACTGGGATGGATTTTTAGGGCAGAGTGATACTTCACAGTGAATGGAGTTGGAGAAAGGGAAAAGTTGGATGCTGTTGTGGTTATTTTAGAAGGAAAAGCCTTAGTGTGGTTCTAATGGCTTGACACACGCACTCCTGTGCATTCATGGCAAGAGTTCAAAAGAGAAGTGACAGACAAGTTTCATTGTAAGCAATTGGGGGGAGAACATGAGCGTCTTTTGGCGCTTAAGCAGGAAGTGACACTAGCTGAATTTAGAGAGAAGTTTGAAATGCTATTAGTCCTTTTATCCATAGTACCTGATGAAATGATAATGGGGGCCTTTTTGAATGGATTAAATGAAGAAATTAGAATTGATATACGACTTATGCATCCCAAGAGCCTAAAGGAACTTATGGACTATGTAGGATAGGTGGAGGATAGAAATAAAATTAAGGAAAAGGTAATGGAGGAGAAGAGAAGCAAGGCAACGAAAACGTTTAGTGGTAGCCAATGGAGTGACCTGAAACTCATAACTCCTAAGTTCAGTATTGTGAAGGCGCCCAACAATCTGAGCGTGCCATCAACGACAAAGATGTGGGAGTGAAGGCGAGCAAGGAAATGAAGTTGATGCAAGTGAAGCAGGTGAGCCCTATCATGTCGTCAATTAGCAGCAGTAGGAGTGTGATGCCACGCAAGCGTCTCTTAAAGGTCGAAATAAATAGGAGGCATGAATTAGGCCTATGCTTTAAGTGTGAGGAGAAGTTTGGCCCAAACCACAATTGCAAAAATAGACAGCATAGGCTCTTGGTTATAGAGGACGAGGAAATCTGCCCAGAAGAAGAGGGAGCAGCAACCAAAATGAGAGCCCAATGAAGAAGAGGAGCTTGTGTTTATGGAATTATCATGGCTACTAGAGTGGGTCTTACGAGTAAACGAACATTAAAATTAAAAGGGAAGACACGCGGAAGAAGTGTCTTTGTGTTAATCGACTGTGGTGCCATACATAACTTCATGGTTGCAGCGCTGGTTGAAGAGCTCAAGATTCCAACCCAGACCATTAAGCAGTATGCTGTCACTGTCAGAGATGGGCAAAAAGTGTTTTCGAACCTCAAGTGTCCAACAGTAGAATTAGAGATATAAGGAATGAAGATTGAACAATACTTCTATTCGTTTAATTTAGGTAACGTAGACCTTGTGCTGAGGTTTAAGTGGCTTGAGTCTTTAGGGGAAACATGTATGAATTGGCGGTAGCTCCATATGAAAACAAAAGTAGGAAAGCAGTAAGTATGCCTCAGGGAAGATCCTTTTCTATCGCAAGCCCAAGTCTCACTTTAGATAATTAAAAAAAATATTTGTGAGATTATAATGGGGTACTTAATTGAGTTACAACCTTGTAGCAACAAGATGAGGAAGTTCAATCGATTGTACAGGGTGATAAAGCTAAGATACTTGAGGAATTCCTTGCTGTGTGTGAACCTAATAAGGGATCATTGCCAAGACGCACTCATGATTATTCTATAACCATTAAAGAAGGTTCACAACTTGCAAACACATAACCATATATGTATGGACATGCCTAAAAGGCTGAAATTGAGAAGCTAGTTAAAGAGATGCTGATGGCAGGGATAATACAACCCAACACAAGTCCTTATGCAAGCCTGGTGTTGCTGGTAAAGAAAAAAGACGGCAGCTGGAGGTTCTGTATTGATTATAAAGCTCTAAATCGTATCACTATACTTGACAAATATTTAATTCCAGCTATTAATGAGTTACTGATGAGTTAGGAGGAGTAACAATTTTCACCAAGCTGGATCTCAAGGCAAGCTACCATTAGATTCACATTAAAGAGGGAGTTGAACCCAAAACGACCTTTCGCACTTATGACGACTACTATGAATTCAAGGTTATGCCATTTGGTTTGATGAATGCACCTTCTACTTTTTAATCTCTTATAAATGACATTTTTAGAGATTATCTATGAAAGTTTACACTTGTATTCTTTGATGATATACTGGTGTAAAGTAAAGACAGGAAATCTCATCAGGAACATCTAAGGAAGACTCTGCAGCTGTTGAAGCAACATCAACTAGTGGTGAATCCAAAGAAATGTTTGTTTGGGCAGAACCATATCGAGTATTTGGGGTATATCATTTCTACTGAAGGAGTGAAAGTTGACCCCTTAAAAATCACAGCAATGCTGCAATCGCCAGAGCCAAAGAATTTGAGGATGTTGAGGGGGTTTCTTGGTCTTATAGGATACTATCGCAAGTTTGTAAAGGGATATAGCAGAATAACAACCCCACTAACTCACATACTCAAAAAGAACTCCTTTAAATGGGATGAAAAGGCCTAAAAGTCCTTTGAAGATCTCAAGGAGTCCATGACAACTTTGCCTATTTTGACAATGCTTGATTTTAACCAGCCTTTTGAAGTGGAAGTAGATGCTTTGGGGAAAGGAGTAGGGGCTGTTCTAATGCAAAAAGGACGACTTATAGCTTATTTCAGTCAGAAGTTATTTGAAAAATGCCAACAAAATTATGTTTATGAGCGAGAATTAATGGCAATCGTATTAGCAGTCAAAAAGTGGCAACATTACCTGTCTAGCCAGACTTTTATTATAAAAACAAACCAAAAAGCCCTCAAATATCTCCTTGAACAGCGAGTCCTAGCACCTGATCAGAAGAAGTAGGTGACAAAACTTATGCGATATAAATTCTAAATCCAATATAGCCTGGTAGAGAAAACGGTGTGGCTGATGCACTATTTAGACGTGATATGGAAATGGAATTAAAGGTTGTGTCCATGTGGCAGTATGAAGGGATCAATGAGCTGGTTGCTAAAATTTCAAAAGATACACATCTTTGAGAGATTATGTAGCAATTAATAGAAGGGAAGGAAGCACCAAAAGGGTATACTATGAGGCAAGGGGTGATTTATTTTGAAGGAAGGCTAGTGTTACCTAGAAATTCCTAGAAAATTCCAACATTGATTATGGAGTTCCATGATTCATCTATGAGAGGCCACTCGAGCCATTTGAGGACTTACAAGAGCCTTGCTATAGTGGTATTTTGGGAAGGTATGAGAAAAGATATTCAAGAGTATGTGGTGAGATGTGAAGTTTGCCAATGCAACAAGTATGAGGCTTTAAATCCCTTTGGGCTTTTGCAACCTTTGCCTATTCTTCAAGTATCATGGGAAGATATTAGTATGGATTTCATAAGGAAGCTACAAAAAAGTGGCCGCTTTGACACAATTTTGATAGTAGTAGATCGTTTGACCAAGTATAGGCATTTCCTTCCTTTATCGCACCCATATAGTGCTAGAGAAGTGGCTGAATTAATGGTACGAGAGGTTATCAAATTGCATAGGTTTTCAAATTCTATTCTATCCAATAGAGATCATGTCTTTATAAGTCAATTTTGGAAAGAGCTCTTTAGCTTGGTGGGAACTACTCTCAAGTATAGCTCTTCCTATCATCCTGAGACCGACGGGCAAACCGAGGTGGTGAATAGAACTTTAGAGACCCACTTGAGGTGTTTTGCTAGAAATACTCCAAAAAGGTGGGCTAAATTGTTATCTTGGGTTGAATATTGGTATAATACCACTTATCACAATGCTGCAGAGACGACAACTTTCAAGGCACTATATAAGAGAGATCCATCGACACTTTTGAAATGGAACAATTAGCCTTCACGAGTCCAGGCAGTAGATGAGTTAATATAGGAAAGAAACTTGATTTTGGATGAACTCAAAGGGCAACTAGAGAAGGCTCAAGCAAGGATGAAAAATCAAGCAGACAAACACCGAAGGGAAATCTAATTTGAGGAAGGGGATCTTGTCTACCTTAAACTGAAATTGTATAGGTACAAATCTCTACCCAAAAGACCTAATGAGAAGTTGTCACCCAGATTTTTTTTGCTCTAATAAAATCCTGAAGAGGGTTGGCAAAGTGACATACAAGCTGGAGTTACCTCCAACAGCTCGAATGCATAATGTATTCCATATATCTCCAGCTAAAAAGCGCTCTAAAAATTTCAATCATTGCCCAACCCCTCCCTAAAGGCCTCAAAGAGGAGCTGGAGCTGTAAATTCAGCCAAAAGAACTTAAGAGTGTGAGGAGGACAAACAATGAAAAGCCGCAGATTTTAACTAAATGGAAAGACTTACCTGACCATGAGAATGCTTGGGAAGATGCAGAAGTGCTAATGGAGCAATTTCCCTACTTTCACCTTGAGGACAAGGTGTTGCTTGCAAAGAAGGGAAATGTTGGGCCTCCCAATATGTGAGGCCATGTATACAAGCAAAGGCCTAAGGGAAATACTTAGGAACAAGGGAGATAGGGACAGAGTAGGAAAAACATAGTGCATAACAAAACTTGACACTGTCAGTGTAGTGGAGGGGTAAAAAAGTAAGTAGGGAGTGACAGAGAGGGTGGGCAGTAGTATCACCTTGGGGGAGAGGGCCTGGTCTCTCAAAAACCAAGTTGTTTGAGGGTCTCTTTCTTGTTCTTTGTTCTTATTTGACGTTTGGAATAGGAACTAGATGAGTAAAGTTGATTAGTGAGTATATTCTCTATATTTTCCCTTCGTAATAGAGGATACCAGTGAAATATTCATCATTTTCTTGCCATTAATTTCTTTAAATAGCTGTAATTGGTGCTAGTCCTATCATGATATAATGGGGAGGTTAGAGTAGGAGATTGCCCAAGCAAGATCAGATCCACCAACCTGGGGTTTTTTTTTTTTTGGGGGGGGGAGTCTCTCATACAACATTTGGTAAGTAGAAAAGTGCTATTCAAAAAGAAAATGGAAAATGCACCAATCACAATTTCTTTTGAAAAAACATTTTAGTGTACCAAACATTGCCTTACAATACATTGTGATGATTCTTCAGGAAAATCCCACAAAGTGTATCTGAACGGTGGAGACTAGAGATGATAAATTGGTCCGATGACTATGCCAGAACTAGTGTTGGACCCATCAACTAGACTCCACATTATTATAAGGAAAGACTGCTAAACAAGTCAACTCTAGTAATTCTTTCCAAGCATTAGAAGAATTAGATGCTTGAACAATTTTCAAGATTAAACCAGTGTCACGACAGTATTTCTCTCAAACTACAAGACCCACAATCTCTTAAGTTAGTTAAAGATAATGCCGGATTCAAACGGGGGAAAGATGTTGCAATAAACAAATAAATCAAGCAGTCAACTAAGAGAAAAAATTACAATTGGTGACAAAGTTATATATGTCTCTCTCGTCCTTCCAATCACTTTTTTAAGTTATTGGATGTTTCTACAATGCCCAATTATGCTCTCACAAGCTATTATTTTCGTATACTTATACAACAGTCCCTTTCTGAAAAATTCCAAAATTAAAAAAGAAAATTCCCGCCAAAAAAATGGAGAGATCAGCCCTCAAGTTTATATCGTGCTCACTTACTTGCATATGTTGTCAGTATCCTTTCACACTGCAAGATCAGTTCATCTTCCAGATGTTGAAATTTTCAAAAATAAGACATACTCATTCTTTCCCATCAACTCTCTGTTTGGCCCCATCAGCTCCATCAACTGGAGGCAATGTCTACAGAGAAAAAAGATCAAGAGCTAAAATCATAGCTGGGAAAATGAAAGATGGACAAACTCAAAGTCAAAAATCCAGGGGGGAGGGGGGAGGGAAGGAGATAACATGAAAGATTTGGGTTATTTTGTCAACCAAAACAAAGGTGTCAACAAAAGGCTACATTTTTTTTCACCCCGTAAATTTATGTTCATCTCACTTCCTTCCTAATTTTTTCATGTCAATTTCGTGTCCTAACATCTCATCAAATAAACCTAAATGGTGCCGTCTTATGTCTTGAAACCCAAACCCCAGCCTTCTTCCTCCACAAAGCTTATGAGATATTATGCTAGAAATCCACGTAGGCAATGTAGTATTGATTTTTGCATAATCTAAAACCTACATGTAATATCAATTTTTATAACCATGCAGGATGAAACAAAAGACCAAAAGAAAACATTTGGATGGTGTTGAAAGTTGAAATTAACATCATACTTAGAGGACCAAAAATATATAAATTTGCTTTCAGGCAATTATAGGAAAACATTACAAGCTGAATTTATCTTAGTGTAAATTATGCTATGTCATCATGTCAACATTGTAAAGGACAAGTGACCGTATTTCAAAGTAAAAATGAACAGGACAGTGTCAAACCATATATCCAATTTTGAATACCCAGCTGCAACAACCGGTATATGCAATTTGGATCAACTGCTTACCTTTGAGACTAATACCTAATTACAAAATTTGACCTTGAACTGTGAAGGTAACAAAATATCTCTTAAAATTCAGACTAAAATAAAATGAAACTGTTAAATCCCAATTAAACTAAATTACCAGAGCATACGTAACAATATCTTCATGTAGCCTCTTGTATCAACCTTTTAAGTCAAACCAGATGCAAGTTCATAAGGATTGTTTACAAGGAAGGAGCTTCTCACAGTCAACTTTCACTAAAATGTTTTCCTTTCTCAGTCTAAAATTCATAGATATGCTCTGTTAACATTGAAATTCACACAAGAATTTGCATTCAAACCTTAGATCAAGGAGGTCAATGTTATCTTCCCTTAATTATTTTTCAAAGGGGATGTTTCGAATGGTCTAGATTTCAGTTAGGCACCCCCTCAAAAAATATGCATAAAACATCATCATGAGCTTTCAAAATTCCAGTTTAGACAAAGCAAGCACAACAAAATCCTCTAGCTTACTAAATTCATAATTTGGAGTCAAAAAGCTAAAGACAGTTGGAAAGAAAAAGGCAGGATGAAATCTTACAAGATTAGGCTTATAGATATTATGGACAACAGAGGCACCAGCAAGAAGAGAGAAGACGACAACAACAGACGACCAAGCCAGGGATGGAGTCCCCATTGGCTTCCTTCCACCTCCAAATTTTTTATTCATTCCCAAAACTGTGAATGGTGGCCTTCTCGTACTGTCTAAAAGCAATGTTCAAATTGCTTCTTCTGTACATGGAAAACCCCAAGTTTCTTTTCTCAATCTCAATTCTCAGATGACACTAATAACATAAATGGAGAACCCCGCCCCATTCAAGTTCGTACTAATTTGTAAAAGGGAAGATCAGACAGACTTTCTCCAAAAGCCATCCCATTATAAATGCTCTATTATCACAATTCAAATTTATGCCTAAAACAAGATGATAAAATCATTGTACTTTTTTTTGAATTCATAAACTAGTACCAAGTAGCAAAGATTTAATAGTCGCTAGCAGTAGTCTAAGTAAAGCAACCATCACCTGGAAGAAATTGGAGATTGGCGAGAAGTTGTTCGGCTCAATCTCAATGAGGTTGTGTGGAAGGGGCTTCAACGTCAGCTAGCCGGTGGCCAGTGGCGTCGTTGCAGCACAGCAAGAGCAACGCAACGACTGCAGTGTGAAGGTTTGGAAGACTGGGGGTGGTACCTGGGATGAAAGATTAAAAAAAAAAATGTTCCTTTGTTTGTTTTTTTAAAAGAGGGGCAATTTATTCAACAAGTACACAACAAAAAGCCCAATTTATGAACAAAATTGGGCCCAACATGAAACAGAAACTATAAAACACAAAGAAAAGAACATAAAAAAAAAAAACAGACCCTTGGATTATTGGACAAAAAAAAAAGTGAAGCATAGGGAGTTATTAAATATTAACATTTAATCACTTTCTTTTTCCTACCAACAAACAAGAAAACTTTTTAATAGTTATCTCTTATGTCGTAATCTTATTATTTGCAGGCAGCTCGCAATGATGTTCTTCTTGCTGTTCCAGCCCTTCTGTATGCTATAAACAACTACCTGAATTTTATTATGCAGGTACTTTTTGTTGTAATTATTGTGTAACTGTGTCAAAAGGAGAAGTCCCATATTGATCACATGAAAAAAGCTCCTAATGTATATATATGCTAAGGAATGAAAATGAACTTGGAAGAGAAGTGGGATTGTGCGTCCTTATCAATGAGTTGAAGAGGCATTAGGTCTTTTTACCGGATCTGTTTTGTAAAATTATTAAATTAATTTAGTCTCCCTATCTTTATGTTAAAATCCAAATTTTTGTGTTTAAATTGTTAGCATTTAAATAGGTTAATGGCTTTAAACAATATTTAATTGCCATAACCTTCTCAACTTTCAAAAAACATCCAAATAAATTGACTTTATGTGCTATTATGCTCTTTAAAACTAATGTCTAATTACTTTGCCAAAGTCTTCCATGTGCTTTGCCTATATATAGTCTGGGAATGCAATGTGTCTAGTACTAAACTCTTCAATTCTCAAGCTTATTCTCTGTATTGTGTTGCTAAGTATATCTTGTTCTGTGGCCTTACTTATTTCGTAGGAAGTATTTGTTTAATGTTGAGGAGCTTCCGCACGATCAACCTTATATGGCAGAATAACTTTTAAAGACAGTGTCCTTAGCACGACTCAAATTTCAGATCTACTTGCTGATTTCAACACTTTTAGTCCTTGGTATGCTACCATGACTTTTTTATGCATCAACACATTCATCTCCTGTCATTATGAACACTTGAATGTCTCATAAAGCTACCCAATTCCTAAGTGTATTTAGACCAAGAATTGTTACAAAAAGCCGCGGGCAGGGCATTGGAAAATAGGTGACAAATTAAACCCTACCCCATGCTAAATCCAAGGTTGTGGAGATCCCTAGAAAGAATGGCATTATCATTATGTTCTCACTAAATATGTTGATCTTGACATTCTTTTTGTGTTGATGACCTCTAAACCAGAAGAAATTGTGTGGAAATTACTGCCAAACAAAAGAACCTTAGCTTGTTGATGGAATTGTAATCTGACTGATGATGTCTTGAATACCTGCCGTGTGCAAACGGTTGGAGGTCTTTCTAATATGACGTGGTTTCTTGTCTGTTCCTGTGTTATTTGACATTTTGGGTATCCTACGATCACATTTTAAAAAAAAAGAAAGAAAGAAAAGAACAGAAAAGAAAAGCCAAGTGTTGAGCCATGTTGCCATATTATCTTGCTATAGTCACGTTTTATGCACTAAAGACAACTCTTGTATGTTGAGTTTCATATTTCTTAGTGTCTGACCGGTTGATCACATTTCATGCAGCTTTATTTAAATCCTGCTTCTGTGAACTTGCTAAGGAATTTGAAGGTAATTTGTCATTGGTTGTGCTTTTGGGCAGTACATTTGCATCCATAGTAATGGTTTGCTGAGTTTGCTCGTTGTGCTTCTTTAGTGAGGGGTGCTGATGCTTCTCATTGCAGCGCTTAAATTATTGTGTGCACTGTAAATATGTTGACTAGATGTTGACTTTGTAAATAATATAATTTTGCAGGCATTAATAGGTTCTTAATTAGTCACAATGAGGCTTTAAGGCTTTGTCTTGTATCTCGACCTCTTAATAGAGGATTTCATGTAGGCAGACTCAATGACTATATTTCACTTAAAGGGTCACAAGGAGAGAAGAAGAGAGGAAACCCTTTAAGTGAAATATAGTCATTGAGTCTGCCTACATGAAATCCTCTTTTCATAGTTTAAGATACAAGGTATTAAAGCTTTATTATGAGTTATGACTAATTAAGGACTGCCTAATTACAGCCTGCATTTTCACTACCTATTCAGCATATTTACACTGTACAGTAATTCCAATTGTTAATTATTTGTTCAAAAGGAATTTGTTACACCCCTGTTCGATTATATCCTCTTGTTTTCCCCCTTCTTTATTCTTTCTTCCTTTTCTTGGCGTGGCCCAATATCAGCATCAAAATTTTGGGGATTCTAGGATAAAACGAATGGCTGCACAAGCTTGAGTTTATAGAGTGGTATTTTCTAACTATTGCATTAAGCAGTCCCTCTTGTTTTGCTCTTCCCTATGAGGATATAAAATGCTTTAATGTGTTGAGCAACTGTGTGCCGGATGGATTTTAGGAGGATGCTTTTGGCATGTACTGTTATAGAAGCAGAACTGATCCCTTTCTGTAATCTCATTTATGTGGACTGTGGTATATTTACATGAACAACTAATGCATGCCCTTTGTGAGACCAGGCACTAGTTGTCTCTCTCTGACAATTATTCTTCAAAAACAGTGGAAAAATAATTTTCTTGATGACTCTCTTTAGTTGATCTAATTTCTCATGTTTGACTTTGCATGTACAGGTTTTAGTGATAGCAATTTTGTTAAAGATGATTATGAGACGTCGCTTTTCCGTTTTTCAGGTTTGTGTTTGAGCCCATTGTCATGCAAATATGAATGAGGCACACTGTGTCTGTGTAGCCATTATTTAGATCTTTACTGTTGAATTAGCAAGTTTTAACTTTCAATCCTTGCTTTTGTCCCAGTTGAGCTTAATCCTTGAGTGCCACGCTTACCTGCAAAACTGATTTGTCATTTTACTACAGTGGGAGGCTCTTGCTCTGTTGCTTACTGGTATATTGTGTTTATCAGCTGAAATCTTTACCTGAAGGAACCAGAGCTTTGGGTCTTCCCATCACCATGGGTTTGTATATGTATATTTGTAAGTATGTCGGTTCTTTATTCTATGGCTGTTGTATATCTTATTTTTGAGCGAGAGATTTTTCAAAGTGAACAATGTCAGTTTGCAGATTTAGATAATTCAGATTCCCTTCATTTTTTGTTGTTGGTTTTTGAATCAAGGAATTGTTTTGCAGGTAACTGTTCGGTCATTGGCCTGTTTATAATTGAGAGTATGCTTTGTAGAGCCAAAATGATACTAGCATTTACCTCCAGGTGATGTTTCTAGCGTTGTCATGATTTTATCGTGTGCTGATGTAGACTGGACAGTGCTCTGGGAGAGTTGAAAACTGTGTTACTGCATGAGCGTGAACTTTTATCCAATTCTCTTGCTGGATGGTCCACACAATAATCAGTACTAGTTTTTATGCCTTTTCGTGTTCAACAGTTTAACAATTTTCCTGTTTTCTTTGTTTAAATCCTTTCAATATTATTGAATGTCTTGATTGGACATTATAATTGCAATAACAAAATATAGCCTAAGCCACTGGGGTTTGACTTGTGTAGTTAGGTTGGCTGATGGTTTTGGGTTAAGCCATTGGGGTTTGACAAGAGAAGGCGGGGAATCCTAAGCCAAACTGAGAAAGAAACTAGCAAGATGCTGAACTTCCCAACTGAAAAATTAAAAATGTAGCACTTGAATTCTACCATTTTACTCTCCCTATGTTAATTTTGAGTTTCTTGATTTGCAGAACTTATTCTTACATGGGATTCATTCAATTTTTAACTTAATTAACTATCCATAACACATGTACTCGTACCAAATGATGATGATTGATGATGATTGTTAAATTGTTGAATTCAGTAACTATTTTCAAACCTTTCATCCCAAAAATCTCAACTGCAAGCCTATCCTGCCTTTCAATTCTGCCAAACTTGTGTTAGCTGGAGAGATTGTGCATAATAAACACATTTGATAAAAGTAGGCCTCAAGCTCATATTGGCATCATCTTCAATAGTAAATGACTGTTAACCAGGTCAGAGTTTGAGACTATCTTGTAGGCTTGTGCTCAACTTGGTCTTGGACCATATAGATCGGCGTAGACGGATACTTAATTAAACGCGCATGCAAGCTTGAACCTTAATCTAGATTTAGTTGTTCTGGTTGATTCTTGAATCCAAACGCGAGATTGAAATCATTCTACTTGATTCATTCGTTGACGAGAGAACAAAAGTAAATATGGAGCTAGCTAGATCTAAATTCAAGAATGCTCAATTCTCATTCTTTAACACCATCGGTTCTGCTATGCGTCATTGGCTTCATCAGCAATGATAAAAGCGTTTGAATAAATACAATAGCTTGGGAGTGTTGCTGGAGATAATTAGGCCTGTGTTTTTAATAATAGAGGATGGGTTGAAAGATATAAGTACAATAGAAGCCTCTTCTACCTTTCCTTTTGAGGCAGAGGCTTAATTTGGATTATTTAAATTTAATCTGAACGGTTCAGATTTAATATTTTTATTTACAATTTTAAAATAAAAAATATATAAAAAATTTTAATAAATATACTTATAAATCTGACAGTTCAAATTTAATATAAATTATCTAAATTTAATATTAAATTTTTAATAAATTTATTATTTTGTTTAGAATATATTTGAACTGTTCAAAGTATATTTAAAAAGTCAATTTAAATTTTTTATATTAAATTTGAACCATCTATATTAAATTTGGACTATTAGATTGAGAAGTATATATATTAAATTTTTTTATAATTTTTATATATTTTTTATTTTAAAAATATAAATAAAACATAAAAAAATTAAATTTGGATCATCTAAATTAAATTTAAACGATCCAAATTTACTTCTGCCTCAAAGAAACTGTAAAGGAGGCTTCTCTCAAAGGAAAGAAATCAAGTCCATTTTGACTATAGGGACTCCACTTTTCTACTCGAGTCTCCTCCTTTGATGAGACTTAAACCATTCATATTTAAATTTTTTAATTTTATATTTCAAACACAATTTTCTGTGCGGGCCCAAAAAATTTTCTCAAATTAAAATATTAAAAATTTTATAGAAAAATAAATTATAAAGTTTAAATTATTATTTATTTTAATTTCACATTCAATTCTTTATAAGTGGAGAATGATAAATAAATTTCACCAAAATAACTAAATGATAAAAGAGAATCACAAAATGAAATATAATTACATAGTTTTTAGGAGATTGTTTGAACATAAATGTTTTTGCAAAATTACGTTTATTGACCTTTGGAAATAATAGAAACAAAATTAATTTTCATAAAGCTACCCAATCCCTATGTGTATTAGACAAAGAATTGTTACAAAAAGCCATGAACTAATTTTTAGATCAGGTCATCTTCCAAGTGTTGAATTTTTCAAAAGCAAGACAATCATTCTTTCTCATCAACTCTCTGTTTGGCCCCGTCGGCTCCATCAACTGGTGGCAATATCTACAGAGAAAAGAAAATAAAAATCAAGGGCTTACTAAATCATAGCTGGGAAAATGAAAGATAGACAAACTCAAAGTCAAAAATCCCGAAGAGAAAGAGAGAGGGAGGGACGTGACATGAAAGATTTGGGGTGATATTTTGTCAACCAAAGCAGAGGTGTCAGCAAAAGGCAACAATACATTTTTTTTATCCCCTAAATTTAAGTTAGTCTCACTTCCTTCCTAATTTTTTCATGTCTTAAGTCCTAACAGCTCATCAAATAAACCTAAAATGGAGCCATTATGTATTTTGAAACCCCAGCCTTCTTCCTCCACAAAGCTCATGAGATACTCCCTGTAGTCTTAAGAAGTAATTTTCATCCAAAATATATAACACCTTATAATAATCAAATCATGTTTTTTACCCTTTCTTAAATAATATAAAGGTATTTCATATAGTTGTCTCATTATTTAAAGTCAAAGTAAAGATGAAACTACATCTTTTCTTTTTATAATATTAAAAAAAAAATTAATTTTTTAAAATATGTGAAATGATTAAAAATATCTCATAATAAAGTCCGGAGGAAATATTATGCTAGATATCCATGTAGGCAATGTAGCATTGATTTTCGCATCATCTAAAAGCTACATGTAATATTGATTTTTATAACCATGCAGGATGAAACAGAGACCAAAAGAACATTTGGATGGTGTTGGAAGTTGAAATTAACATCATACTTAGAGGACAAAAAAATATACAATTTTGCTTTTAGACGATTATTGGAAAACCTTACAAGCTGAAGTTATCTTACTGTAAATTATACTACATCATCATGTCAACATTGTAAAGGACAAGTGACAGCATCGCAAAGTAAACATTGAACCGGACAGTGTCAGCCCATATATCCAACTTGCAACACCCAGCTGAAACAACTTGTATATAAAATCTGCATCAACTGCTTACCTTTGAAACTATGACCTAATAACAAAATTTGATCTTCAACTGTAAAAGGTAACCAAACAATCTCTTAAAATTCAGACTAAAATAAAATGGATCTGTTACATCCCAGTTAAAATTAATTACCAGGGCATACATAACATTATCTTCATGTAGGCCCTTGTGTCAACCTTTTAAGTCAAATCAGATGCAAGTTCATAAAGATTGTTTACAAGGAGCTTCTCACAGTGAACTTTCACTATAATGTTTTCCTCTCTCAGTCTAAAATTCACACAGATGCTTTGTTAACATTGAAATTCACATAAGAATTTGCATTTAAACCTTAGATCAAAAAGGTCAATCTTATCTTCCCTTAATTTTTTTTTCTTTTAAAGGAGGATGTTTTGAATGATCTAGATATCAGTCAGGCACCCCCTCAAAAAATATGCTTCAAACATCATCATGAGCTTTCAAAATTCCAGTTTAGACAAAGTGCATACAACAAAATCCTCTAGCTTATTGAATTCATAATTTGGAGTCAAAAAGATAATAAGAGTTGGCCAGAAAGAGGCATAGTGAAATCTTACAAGATTAGGCTTACAGATATCATGGACAATAGAAGTGCTAGCAAGAAAAGAGAAGACGAAGACAACAGTCGACCAAGCCAGAGACAGAGTCCCCCTTGGCTTCCTTCCACCACCAAATTTTTTTCTCAATCCTAAAATTGTTGCCAGAGGGGTGAGGTGACCTTCTCGTACTGTCTGAACCCCAAGTTTCTTTTCTCAATCTCAACTCTTAAATGACGTTAGCAACATAAATGGAGAAGCCTGCCCCAGCCCAATTTATGATTTTCAAGTTCATAGCTAATTTGTAACAAGGAAGATCAGACAGACTTTCTCCAAAACCCATCCCATTATAAATGCTCTATTGTCACAATTTATGCATAAAACAAACGCATTCACCTTTATAGATTTAAATATATAGATTTTGGACGTAAGCTGCAAAAATAGCATATTAAATACAATATTTTCACATAAATATCCAGCGCATAAAATCAAAACGTCTTAACTTGTGACAGCAATATATGAAGGATTAAAATACAACATCACTATCAATAAAATTTTCAACCACATACATGGGACAGATATGGAGCGAAGGAGAAGTCTACATTTGATTTTCACATATCCATTTATGAATTCTAGACAATTTCTCCCTCCAAGTGTTTCCACCAAAAAAGAGCAAGCTAATAAGCTCCCCACAACTATGAAGGAAAGTGTTGAACTAAAAAAGAGAATATAGCCTATAATAAATTGAGAGGGTAAGTAACCGAAAGATCAAAATGAAACAATAAGCTTTCCCAACAGAAAAATCAGTACAATCTGGTCCTGTGATAAAAAGTAATCATGCTCTTAAGCTAATGACTACTAGTACCAAACGGATGAAATTTAATGACTTAATGTGAATATATGCAGCATCGTGCTTTCTCACTTCAATGGACAGGGTATGTACCTAAATTTCAAAACCCAATTTTTGAAATGTCCAATATAGTGGATGAACGATAGAAAACATAAAACAGGCAATATTGAATACCATTCATACAAGTTACGTAAGCTCTTTCCTTCAATTTCTATGATCTTGAGGAACTAAATGTTGCATGCACATATGCCTAATATAAAGGGATAATCTTGTATCCAAAAGCATCAACCCTACACTAGAGCAATGTACAAACTACGATAAACCATATTAAGAGATTTAAAAATTAAAACCATACTGCTAAAGCAGGAGGGCCAGGGGGATTAGAAAAGAAAAATAAAGCTATGTCTCACTAAGTGAAAAGAAGACGTTAGGCGATTGACCCAAAACATAGGACTGGCAGGAGCAGGGGAAAATAATTTGTGACTGTAAACGATAGTCGTTTCATCAGAAGTTATAATAGAGTGACTAATGGAAGCTCTCCGTCAAATGGTCTTCTACTTGACAATAACATAGTAACAGACTAGAGAGACTACTACCAAGTTCAAGGTCAAGGATAACAAAATCATTGAACTGTTTTTGTGAAACTGAATTTGACAACAAAGTGCTGTCATTTGATCTTTGCAGTACGTCGCAGCGCATAGCATCTATATCACAACTCATGGCGAAGAGAGCATTAGCCATGGTGCAATGTCTTTTAGTCACAACAAACTACTCGTTTTGTGAGAAAATGATTTTTTTGATCATATCTTCAAATGTTTTCAAATTTAATTGGTATCTCAAACTTTCATAAATTTTATAACTCTAATATAAACTTGTTTTTACTTAGATCTATTTTTTTTAAATCAGCAAACTTGGAATGCCATCTTCATTATTGATTTGTATTAAATTAGGTTTTAATGTTTGTGGGCTTTCAAGGAGTTTAAATTACTTAGTTTTGAACTATTCTATTATGGAAGAATTTATTCTATCATAATACTGTGCATTAAAGACTATAAGGATTGGTTTC
This sequence comes from Prosopis cineraria, assembly GCF_029017545.1. Classification (NCBI taxonomy): domain Eukaryota; kingdom Viridiplantae; phylum Streptophyta; class Magnoliopsida; order Fabales; family Fabaceae; genus Prosopis; species Prosopis cineraria. The sequence goes on from NW_026555410.1 coordinate 25,477, forward strand.
AAATAACATAATCGTAGTAGACCTTTGTAATAAGTCTTTTCATTCTACTATGGTCAATTTTTTTTATAACTGCAGTTAAACGTTTTTTATTATAGTATGGTAATTAATGTGGGTTAATCTTCCATGTTACCATAGAGGTTTTGGTTATGTGTTAGGATAATAAAGACAGCATTACAATTGCAATGAGTGAGATTAGTTTGAGTTGTGCCCAACATGGCCCCGTTTGGTAGGAGGAAATGAAAATAATAGAGGAAGCATCAAGTTTAACATGTTTAGAGCATGAAAGAGTGATTAGTAGGGAACAGAGCGCTCCCTCATATGAGAAAAATCAGCAAACCCATGATGACATTAGGGAATGGATGTCTATTCATGAACATGAAATTTTCTCGACCTAAATTGTTCTTGACTAAAATTTGCAATGACAACAAGATCCTTCTTCCTTCTCTTCATCGCAATGCAAATATCCTTCATCTTTTTTTTTTTTAATTACAAAATGGCAAGACTAATCCTGGAGTATAATTATCTGACCAATATAGGTCATAATATTCTATTAGAGGTTTATACCAAATTTTAAACTCATTCTCTCTATTGTGAGCTTTCCTAACAAGCCAATCTGCTAGTCTAATTGATTGCCCTTTTTTTACCTCATTGTCTGACCGTGTTTGCAAAATCTTATTCAATAACCATGATCAACATACAAAAAAACCATTATTTGAGACCATAACGGTGTTAGTCTTAAAGAAATGAAAATATAGTTTATAAAATTAATAGATCAAATTAAATTCTTATACAAAGTTAACAGATCAAACGTAAGCTTTTATTATTTTATTATTTACAATTTATTTCAACTTTTTATTATTTACAAACGATGGCTCTTAATTATATATGGACTCTTTATTTTTAAAATTTTAAATTAAAATTTAATATTTTTCTTAAAAAGATCAAATTTCACACACAAATATAAATATCATAAATTGCATATCCTTTTTCACAAGATCGTTATGTGAGAAAGGATTTGGCGTTTCTTTCCACTTAAGTTGTCCGAGGGGACTTGAAACTTAAGAATTTACTGGGGAAGATTGATCAAACTATGCTTGCTCAGTAAAACACACGCCTGATCATAATTGGTTTAAACTTGATATCGATGACTCCGTAAATGGCACTTGTCATGCTTCCTATGGAGGCTTATGACAGATAATGAAAGAAGATGGAAAAGTGGTTTTGCGGGGAAAAAAATAAATTCGAAGGGATAATTCATATTAAAAATAATAAACTCAAAAAATTAATTTAAGAGTTTGACAGCAATAATTTCGATTAGTTAAAAGATCCAATGGTACTAAAATAGAATTGCTGAATGCAAATTTTTTTAATTGTACTATAGCTGGCTTTTATATAGAATTCAAAAGTTTACGATGATCAAAGAATAATATATATATATATATATATATATTACATAACATAACTTGAAAGAAATATATAAAACTTGCCCAGTCAGACATCCTTAAAAACAACAAATAGGTACATACATAATTAAAAGCCGCACATTTTAAAAAAAGTTTACTTATGAGCACATTTAAAAAAAAGGGCTAATTCATATTCTGATTACATTGCAAATTTTGCCCATAATATCAACTCGAAGATTATGATTTTTAGAGATCCTCCCAAAGGTTATAGTAACTTATTTTGCTTGGTCTTGTCGATCCTCCTGAACATTTTTTCCCCTTTACTTGCAACCCCAAAAAAAAAAATCATAGCCTTTTCAATCATTATTGATTATGGGGGAAATCACAATTAAAGACAATGGAAAACAATTAATTACACTGTAGGATTAAATGATTCTGATATTACTTTTTAGAATCAAAAAACCTAAATGTAATTAATTTTTTTATGAAAAAACAAAACTACCCCTAATGTATATTTGTTGTGATGGGAGAATTGATTATTGTTAAAATAAAAATAAAATTTATTTATTTTTAAATGAAGACTTGTTCATCAAATTACAATAATTTATCTCTACTAAGTTAATTTATTGTAGGCGTTAATGAAGGAATTGATTATTGTTAGAATGAAAATGATTTTTTCTTTTTTTAAACAAACCACAATGCTTGTTCCTTTTTACTACCAATTTAATTTATGGGAGTTGCTAATAAGGGAATTTATTATTGTTAAAATAAAAATAAAACTTATTTTTTTAAAATAAAAATTTGTTTATTAAATCACAATACTTGTTTCTCTCTATTACCAAGTTAATTTTTTAAAATTATTAATAAAAAATTAATTATTATTAAAATAAAGATGAAACTTATTTTTTTCTGAGTGAAAAGTTGTTGTTATAATAGTATATGCATATATATAAGGAGTAGTTTGTCTTTTCACAACACATTTTAATCCAATTTAAGTATTTTAATTTTGCAAGTAATATCAAAATCATTTAATTCTATAATATAATTAATTATCTCTAGTCATCCTTAATTGTAATTTTTTCTTGCTTATATATCTAAACTCACTTTTGAAATATATTATTTAAATTTTTTTAAATAAATCAAATACAAATATCCCACAGACGCATTTTAATTATCCCTTTTCCCATTGGGAAGGGTAACCCTCTTCCCATAGAAAAGATCGACGCATACGCTCACTCCCCACCGGTCACCACACTCACACTCACACATCAACCCATTGATTACACGTGTATAAAACCCACGACCACCCTAATTCAAATGGGGTAGGTTTCTCCCCTTCATCATTTTATTTTTTTACTATTTTTTATTATAAATTTAAACTGTTTAAATTAAATTTATATTTTAAAAATTATTAAATTTTAAATTTTAAATTTAATTTAATGATTCAGATTTATTTTGATCTCTCCACTTCTTCCTGTTACGATGGAAAAAATCCAACACCCTTTTTGAAGAATGTCGTGTGTTAAATATTGAGTCAAGAGGCTTATTGGCAAGTTTTAGTTTGGTAAAGTGATTTAAAAGAAAAAAGTTTACAAACATAAATTATACTCTCTCTGTTAAAAAATATAAGATATTTTTAATTTAATTTTACCCCAATAAAGTAGCTACCGACTTTCAAACTAACTTTATTTTTTTATATTTATTCCTATTAAACACCTTATGATAAATATAAAATCACTATCAATAGGGACATTTTTTTTTAAAAAATAATAATTACACCTTGAAAGAATAAAAATATTTTATATTTTTTAACATCCAACTCTTTAAAAAATATTTTATATTTTTAAATAAAGGGAATAAAGTTTAAGTACAAATATGCCCTGGGCATTTTTCAAGTGGAATTTGTATCTTAAAGTTTTTAAAGATGCATTGTTGTCCAAATATTTTTTAAAATTGAACAATTTTGCTCTATGCTAAGAGACTTTTTGACCATTGCCATTATTGCCATTCATCTTCTTCTTCCCCAATCTCTCCCAAATCCCACCTCAATTCTCACACGGCACGCTTCTTCTGGATCCCCGAATTGAATACTCATTATAAGACAGTGCACTTCACAATCACCGGTCCTACCATTAATTGTCCATCTCTCCCTCAAACTCAATCTCGACTTGGCAAATTTAATCTAGAAATTGTATGAGGTGAAAATTACTTCACAGTGTTGACCTGGCAAAAAAATATTACAGTTCAAACGAAGGGTTCTTTATATATTTTTAGAATCAAAAATAAAAGTTGAGCTTGAAGAGTCATCCGTTTAAGCTCATTTTTATAAGGATTTAAACTTAAAAAAATAATAATTTTTAAGAAAATCGAGCTTTCAAGCTCAGCCTTGATAGACTCTGAAAAAATAGGTTCGGGCGCCCTTTTAAGTTCGTTTTTATTTTTTCCTTAAGAAATAAAATATTTTTAATTTTTAAATTAAATTTAAACTTTAGAATATATGTTAATATTTTAAAATTAAAATTTCTATTATTTATTTTTAATTTTTAAATATTATAATTTATATTTTTAAAAAATATGTAAAATATTATAATTAAAAATTTTAATTTTTAAAAATTTTAAAAAACAAAAAATAATAATAAGAGTTTATTAGCCTGGCTATGATCCCTTTATATAAAAGGTTGAACTTAAGGGCCGGCCCCCCATTTTCTAACTCTGTATATTCCCACGATGAAATTGTATTTTCAGAATTTTATGCCTGATTGTTTTTTTTTTTTTTTTACAAGAAATGCAAGAACCATAATTCCAAAATGTTCATAGCGTCGAAAACTATTAAGAATTGACAGGAACTAGGAATTGGGAAATTACGAACCATTGCTGGGCAGTCTGGAGAATCATTGACTATAAAAGCCCAATACACGTATACTAAACTGGAAAAACATCTATACTTCCAGATTAACCAAGCTCCTCTGTTCTGATTGCTAAGTGTGATGATCAGTTTAGGTTGAAGAGTGGAGAGAGAGATGAAATATACCTAAATCCGTACATAGTCTGAATTGGAATCACTCCCCAGTTCGCCTTCTCCGTCGTCGGCACCACCTGCAAGTTAAGCTTCTCCTCCTGCGTGCAGGTCCTTGACACAGCTCAGCATCATCAATGGCACAACGATGAACAGTATGAGTGCCTGAAGAACGAAGGTCGTCATCATCATCAATGGAGGATCCATCGGTCGCTGCTTTTGATTGCATAACGAAGAACGCAAAATGACGATGAAGACGACGACGAAGTGTGCGGTGTGAAGACTGAGGTGAGGGAGATCGGGGAAGAAGAATGGCAATGGTCAAAAAGTCTCCGGCACGCACGCAGCAACAATATCCAATCTAACAAGATTAACACCGTTAGATTATTACCACCGAATGCTTAGATTAACTGATACAGGATCATCCTAATTTAAGCAGAAATTTTAAATTTGAGTTTTGAGAATGTATCCAGTGTGATAAATTCCCTAAAGGGTGTGGTAGAGGCTTTTTCCAAAAATGAACTAACCTGATCTCAATTCGAAATAATCTGATCCTGCATCTGTGAGTTGGGATATAGGAAGCTATCATGCCAAAAAAAAAAATCCCGTTAGATTATGTTGTTACTCCAAGGCAAAATTATTCAATTTTAAAAAATATTAAAATGATATTACACCTTTAAAAAATGTTAGAATATCAAGTTTTTTTTTTTTTGGAAAACGTCTTCACTAACGTTTACTTTAACTACAGTATACAAACTTTAAATTTTATCACATCACTCCTCTTTTTTACTTTGAAGGTTTGAGTTACTGATCTTTTTGATGAACCAATGTAACTCGTACACATTGAACAAAAAAAGTCACACATGTATCATTATCATTGCGCTTCTCATCTATTTTAATCAGTGTCGGCATGATCATACACATTAGCTGTTGTTCAACCAAGCCATTTATAACACTGCCAAGAACTACTAATCTATTTGTCAAATTACAGGGATCAACTGTGCAAAGTATAGGAGGTAACTTCAAGTATCACTTTATACACCAATTAAATATGCAATCTGGTAGTTAACATTTAAATGGATGGATTTGAATTTAAATTTTAAATTTAAAATATCTTATTTTCAAATTTTACATTTAGGGTATACGTGCCTTTTTTAAAGTTGTTCATATTTTTATCTCATATAATTTTGGGTGAATGACAATGTTATTTTCTCAAAGCTTGTATATAACTATTTAAATAAAAAATAAAATTAACATGTATTCATATTTATTTATATATTATCAATTGTAATCTCAAATTTAAAAAATATAAATAATTTTTATCAACATGTTTATAATTATTTAGAAAGTATTTAGTTAAAATTTAAAATTTATATACTGTAAATATGTATTTTTATCTAAATAATTTATATTACATTTGTATTATATGTATGAGAGAGAAAGGAGAGGAAGAATTGTTCGCACAAGGGGTTGTTGCCACAAATTATAATGAAAGAATTACAGTTAGGTCTTACATAAAGAAATTAGTAAAAATTACGGTTAAGTTTTATACAAGAGAATTAGTTATTGTAAGATCTATTGATAATTGAACTAAACTGCATTGACAACTGGTTGTGTTATCAATGCAGTTTAGTTTAATTATTAATGGGCCTTACAATAATTAATTTTCTTGTGTGAGACTTTAATATAGTTCTCTCAATTACAATAAAAAAGAAGAAGCAGATGGACGGACGATTGTGTGCGAAGGGAGAGAGAAAGTAATAGGTGTACTTTTCATCATATGATGTTAATAGAGAAATTGGTCTTATAAACACTAAGTTCTATTTAACATTTAAATAGATGAATTTGAATTTAAATTTAAAATTTAAAATATTGTATTTTAAATTTTACATTTAGAGTATACGTGCCTTTTTTAAAGTTGTTCATATTTTTACCTTTATAATTTTGTGTGAATGACAAGGCTTATTTTCTCAAAGCTTGTATATAACTATTTAAATAAAAAAAATAAATAAACATGTATTCATATTTATTTATATCTTATCAATTGTAAGCTCAAATTTAAAAAATATAAATAATTTTTATCAACATGTTTATAATTATTTAAAAAGTATTTAGTTAAAATTTAAAATTTATATACTGCAAATATGTAATTTTATCTAAATAATTTATATTACATCTGTATTATATGTATGAGAGAGAAAGGGGAGGAAGAATTGTTCGCACTAGGGGTTGGGAGAGGTTGTCACCACAAATTACAATGAAAGAATTATAGTTAGGTTTTATATAAAAAAATTAATTATTATAATATTTATTAATAATTAAATTAAGTTGTATTGACAAATCAGTTGTCAATCAACCTTTGGACTTTAATATAATTGTTCCAATTACAATAGAAAAGAAAGAAGCAGATGGACGGACGATGGTGTGCGTAGGGAGAGGGAAAGAAATGGGTGTACTTTTTATCATATGATGTTAATATAGAAATTGGTCTTATAAACACTATGTTCTATATAAGTCTGACACACAAAAATATACAGTCTGGTGTTTATCAATCCGAATTCCAATGTGTAATATTATGGTAAATATCTCTCACAGTGTAGTATCTTGGCAAATAAAAAAAAAATTCATCATATGATAGTTAATTTGCCTAAAAACATTAAAAGAATACGAGATTTAAATAACTAAAATTTTAAATGATTATGATGTAAATAAAATTTAAAATTAAAAATGAATTATAACAAGAAATGTATTTTGATCCAAATTCATAAGTCTTTGTGTATCTAAATAAATAATTTAGCACAAATTTAAATTCAAATTTCTTTTAACCAAAATATATCATTAGTGTCTTTTAATTTATTTTAACTTACCCCACACACACATACCATGAACCGGTGTGAAATGGATGGATAATGTCACTTAGATGCAGTTTGGTTAGACTTAGTCAAATTAAGTAGAAAATATAAATCAAGAATCCACCACGTACACGCCAGTATTTTCAAAGTAAACAAACAATTCTTATTATACCCACGATGACTATTTATTTATATCTACCCACCTATATTATTGCTTGACATATAAAATATTCGAGTGAACGATGACCTTAATTAATTATATATAATTATTAATCAAGACTTTTGTGATATAAAAAGATCAATGAGTTTCATTGTTGCACCAAATTATTGCACACAAGAGGAAGAGGTTGAGAAATTGAGGCTTTATTATTGAGATGGAAAGCTTTCCATCAAATTCAATGGTGAAAAGAAGCTGTCTTGTGCTTCTTAGGGTTCTAACCTCTGTGTGCTTATTGATAGCTCTCATCATCATTGCTGTAACCAGTCAAACTGTAGGTGGAGCTAAGTTCAAGTTCAACGATGTTCACTCTTTTAGGTAAGTACGATGATATCCAGTATTACATGTATTATCATATCAAATTTATGTATTGTGTATTGATTTGGTTCTTAAAATTTAATTTTCATCAATCAAGTTCTTGAAGTTTCTAAATCATATACAGTCCTTTTAGTTTGCATGGGAAATAACATTATAAGGGTAGTAAGTGTGGCGATAATGAAATTTAAATGATCTTGATTGACAAAGATAAAATTTTAAAGATTAAATTAATAATTAAAGTAAATTTGAGAAATTAAAAAGTTTTATAATCCTTTTTAATTTTTGAATAATATAACTTTTAGTCATTAAAATTTCTCTTAATTATTGATTTTGTCTTTAAATTTTAACTTAATAAAATTGAATTTTTATAATTATAAATATCTGATTATTAAAAAATATAGAAATTGAGTTATACTTAATTAAAAAATATAAAGATTGAGTTTTCATCACTTATGAGTTAAAATTTAAAAACTTAATTGATAATTGAAATAAAGTTTGAGGATTAAAAATTATATTTTCGCGTAACTTGTCTTTTTACTAGCTACGCTGACATTTCAAACAGACAATTTTTTTTCTTGTGCAAAAATCGAGACATACAGTATTTTTATATTATTTTTTTTAATTTAACAGTAATAATTTCTTCACTTTTAGGAGCAAAGATGTAAGTGATATATCTCATACATAGAATATTTTTTTTATTCTCCATTTTTTTTTGGTTGTCCTATGGAGGGAAGTGAAAGATTGCCTTCAATTTTTCTTTTTTCTTTCTTTCTTTGTTTTTTTTTTTTGCTGCTACTTTTCTTCGGTTTTGAGGGAAATTAGCGTGTCAAATTTATGAGATTAATAAAAGGTTTCTTCAGTCAGTCAGTTATTTGAGGGCAACGTTAACAGATATTTTGCTGAAAATTCAAAATCAAAAGCTTACTTTTGACTGAAAATTGTGTTTTTTTTTTTCATTGTATAGTGGCATGATGTGTTTACATATTTTTTATTTTATATATACATGCATGCACAGACAAACATGCATGAGCGCGCGCACATTCTTTTTGTAGATTTTTTAAATAAAATTAATTATTTAGTTTTTTTTTTTGGCCAGTATTTAGTTTTCTTTTCATTTCATGTGCATGAGTCATGAGAGGGTTTTTGTTTTCAGTGTCTGGTTTAGGCACAAGGACAGGTCTAAAATGTTTTTCATAGAACAACTGATGATAAAATACTTTATAATCATGAAAATTCCATTTAATTATTAAATATGTTTTTTCAGGGAAATTATTTTTTTGCCCTTATACAGTTTTTAGGATATTTAATAAATTTATTTTATTTTATATAGCAAAAAAGGTTAGTAATGAGTTTTTATAAGTCTAAAAATTATTTTAGTTCCTAACACTATTCATACATTGCATATGATCTACCTAATTTACATTTACATGATCACTTTTGTTTTTAATCGTCATGAGTTATGCATATTAAAATTTATATAATAAAAATATAACAAGATGAAGCATGAATAATCATATGACTAAATTTAATAATATATGTATTAAATATAACTATAAAAATAATTTTGTAGCCGTCTATTTTTTTTTTGGTTGGACGAATTATTGTAATGTCATTTGATCTTTGGCTTGGAACATTAACTATTGGGTAACACGTATTAATTAACAACGGGACTACCAATATTAAACATTTTCTAAAAAAATGTGGTCAAAATTCAAAACAAGAACATTTCTCGTCGTTTAGTTAGTCAAAAATATGAATATATTTTCTGATTAAACAAATAGGAATGATTATCAATCAATTAATTAATTAGCATAATATATATTGTGTGTGTATTTAAATGCAGATATATGCTGGCGATAATAGTCATTGGGTTTGTGTATACCCTTATTCAAACCTCATTTTCCATCTTCAGCATTGTCTCAAGAGACTCTCAATTCAAGGGCAATGGTGTCTACATATTTAATTTCTATGCTGACAAGGTATGAATTTAATAATTATTTATTTCTTATCAATTCTAAAAGTCACTGCTTTTTAATTATTTTGTCCAAATATTAAATCTTAATCAAAATTAATAACAAAAGGTCATGTATTTTTGGCATTTGGTTAATGATAATGTCAAACTGAACTGATTTTTGCCAAAAAATTGTTTTGAAAGTTGACTTTTCTTAGGTCTTTTTTTTGTTTTGTTTTGTAAACTAAGTCCGAAAGGTAGGTAATGCTCAAATCTAATTCAATTAAATAGTCTTATAAAAAAAGTTCATTTTCAAAAATCCTTTTAATTAATAAAAGTAGAATCCAAACATGTATGAATTCTTCTTTCAATTTGTATGAACTTTGTTCGTGGGAGAATAGAGGTTGAAACATTGATAAATAAATCTATAATATGATTTAATGAATTCTTCTTTCAATTTGTATGAACTTTGTTCATATGGAATAGGGGTTGAAATATTGATAAATAAAGGGTTGATAAGTAAATAGAATCTTGAACTATTGTTTAAAAATTGTCTTGGGCCCTGAACTATTAAAATATGCAAAATAAATTCTAAATTTTTAAATTTATAGCAAAATAAGCTCCAACTGTTAACTTTTTTAATATCGTTACTGTCCACACAGGTACTATAATAATCAAGGTTAAATTCACAGAAAAATAAACTCTGAACAGTATTTGCGTGTACAATAACAGTGTTAAAAAGTTAATGATCAGAGTTTATTTTATATATTTCAAGAGTTCAGGGTTTAAGACGATTTTCAAGTAAGAATTTAGGGTTCTATTTACTTATTAACCCATAAATAAATCTATAATATGATTTGGTTCTTTTTTAGTTGTCAAAAGATGGCATCCTTTTATCCAACTCATAATGAAATAAATAAAAAACTTTGAAACAAAAATAAGAAAAATTACTCTCCAATCCCACGCAAACAATCTAAATATAAAAAAAATTCCATAAAATTATAAAATTAATTTGAAACTCAATATTATTGCTATTTAACTGTCAACTAAGCAACTCTACTAATAATTTACAACTTTAATATTGATAACTTCAAAAAAGGACATGGAAATTCATTGTAATTGTGTGATTTCAAAAAATTTTCATATTAAAATTGCTTGTATGAGAATTTTTTCTATAAAAATATAAAATATTTTTTAATGTGAGGATGATTTGCGGTGGACAGGTAATATCGTACCTGTTAATGTCCGGTGCAGCAGCAGGATTTGGGGCATCCCAGGATGTGCACAGAATATTCGACGACACACTGAATTTGAACCTTGACGACTTTTTTGCCAAAGCAAATGCATCTGCTAGCTTACTTCTCATAGCATTCCTATGTTCTGCTATAGCATCTATTTTCTCTTCCTACGAATTGCCTAGGTAGTATTGCCATTGGCTTTTATGGATTTGAGTCCTTTATTAATGCTTTCAAGGTAACATGTTTCACAAGTACTTTTTTAGAATAAAATCTTGTAAGAGAAAAGTTGATAAAGTTCATGCAAGGTTGCTAGGGGGATAAAGAGTATTAAAAAAATAAAGAAAATCATATATTTAAAAATTAAAAAATAAATTATAAATATATAAGCTTAAAAAGTATTTAACCAAAATCTTTAAGTTATTTTGATAAAATATATTATCTTTGAGCATACTTAATATAAAAATTTTAATATGATATCAAAGCTGTTTAATCGAGGATAAAAAAATTTGAAAAAATGAAAGATGAAAAAAATAAGAGACAAAAAAAGAAAGAGAGAAGAAGAAGCATAAATTGAATAGATAAGATGCCTCTGAGACTTAAAAAAAAAAGTATAACAAGAAGAAGAAAAAAAGAAAAGAAAGATGAAAAAAACAAGAGATAAAAAAAAGAGAAAAGAAAAAGAAAAAATTAAATAGATCTGAAACCTCTAAAACTTAATATAAAAATTCTAATAAAGAGAAATAAAGGTAGGGTGAACACTATATATGTATATAAATTTGATATTTTTATATTCATACCAATAATCCATGATTTGATGCTATCTATTCTTGCCTTTAATATATGACCAATTTAAAAAAAAATTGTTTGATGATTTCAAATTATATACTCCATCTATTCCATTTTATAAGATATTTTTTTGATAATTTGTTATCCTAAAATATATTCTTTCCATTTTCAAATATTAAAAAAAATCACATGTGTCCCTTTTTTTTTTTTGCTTTTTCTTTTGATATGAGAAAGTTTAGGTGAGTTATATCCTACTTTTTATTTTTATTTACAAGCAAAACTACAAATTTTAAGGAACATTTGTCACATTTTTTAAAATTGTTTCTTATAAAGTCAATGTATATTTTCACAATGCACATTAATTATGGGGAAGATTTAGTCCAAAAATTTTAATTTCAAACATAATTTTTTAATTTCAGACATGTTTAGTATACTTGATCAATTTTCTTGAATTGTGTGAATTTGTTATTTTCTCTTATATTTGAAAACAGAAAAAGTAAACTATTTTGAAAAAAATAAAATTTCATTAATGATGATTATTTTAGTATTACCTCTTATTATTTCACTCTTTAAATAAACTTCATTATTGCTATCTTTTATTAATTAATAGTATTTTTGAAAGTTAATAAGAAATTCAGTATTATAAAATATATTTAATAAATTTTATTGGAATGTGTAATTTCATAAAAAATATTTTATAAATTAAGATGAAGGAATTATTTTCTAGTTAATGGGATCGAGATTCTCTCTTGTCCCCTCCCCAATTCTCTAAAACACATTACTACCATACATTTTGTTAGGCTTATGTTTCCAAAGAAAAATACCATCATACCACATGTTTCAATAGAACAGGATTGAACGTAGAAGATAGAATCAAGAGAGAATTCATTTCCCAATACACACTAGATAGTTTAATTGCCACAATCTATGCATATCCATTGCCCTCAGTTTAATTTAAATTTCTTTTATATATAGGTGTCAATGTGTCATGCCCCCACCACCTAAACTTTCTGGATTGTTAGTGTTGGCACACGTGATCATAAAAGTAAGGGGATAAGGCTTCCACTTCTTTATGTGTCTAAGTTGAATTTTCCCACCATACATCTTGCTAGAACAAGTGAAAAGAAAAATGCAAAAAGATCTATTTTAAAGAAGATATTCTTAATAGAGCTAACGTCTTCTCATGCACTCGAAATATTATTAATGATCTCAATCTTCAATCAACATTTAATTATCTCTCTATAATGTGTAAGATTAAGAGTCAGATGGTAGCCCCAAAGTAAGGTAATATGATTAAATTCGATATTAACGGGTCAATCAGCAATAATAGTGATGTTGATTGTGGTGGATTCATTAGAAACAATTGAGAAAATTGGATGAAAGAATTCACGAAATACCTTTGTTATCACCTCAGCACTGTTGCTAAACTTATGAGTATTCTTGAAGACCTAAACATCTGTTGTGATAGAAAATTTACTAATATCAATTTTTATTCTGACTCTTCGAAAGCTCTCATCATGCTCATTCAACGCGAGTTTTTTTAGAATTATTCTTTTGTTAAAACTATCAAAGGAATAAAAAAAAACTCACTATGACGAACTGAAGGACCATTTTGATCATGTGCCAAGAAAAGCTTATAAATGTGCTAACTGGTTGTGTATTAAGTTTCTAATGATAATTTAAATGCTAACATTTTTTATATCCCACCTATAAAGTGCAGAAATCTTTTGTACTTTGATATGACATGACTCATTTTTCCCTTGCATGATTTTTTTGTGACCTTATCCAATTATTCTCTCTTTGAAACCATCAAAAGAATCAAGGAACTTGTTATGAGGAACTGAATGATCACCTTTAATCATGTGATGAGAGAAGCTAATTACTATGCTAAATGGTTGGCATGTTAAGCTTTTAATTATAATTTAAATGTTAAAATTTTTTATATCCTACCCTTAGAGTGCAAAAATCTTTTATACTCTGACATGAGATGATTCATTTTTTACCTTACATGATTTTTCCATGAACTTATACTAAAAAAAAGATATGAGTGGTTTAGAAAAGTTTATTATTTTCTAAACCGGTCATCCAACTAGTTTAAAAATCCACTTTTTAGATCAATTGTAATTAAACCGGTTATAAAATTGGTTTAAAGATGCCATAATAGTCTCTGTGTGTTTACTTGTCCTAAAAAGCATGAGTGTGTATATAAGCCTTTAGTAGTGGCTAATGTCTTGAAACAGATCTCCTATATGGTGGCGACGAGTGCCAGCTCATGTCTGGTAAGAAATCACTCACAGTGGAAGAGTCATTACCAAGCTAATTTAACTTACAAATAAATAATTTTTTAAAAAATAATAATTATACTAGAATTAAAATTATAACAATATAAGTAGGTTAATCATATTTTTTAAAAAAAATTATAGTAAATATATTAATATAGTTTTTTATGTAAATAAACTCTTTATATCTTATTTCAATTATTAAAATCTTACATATCTAATAAGATTTTAAGTTAAAATATTTTTTCTTTAGTTTAAAGGTGCAAAACATAAAAAATAGGAGATGCAAAGTTACAAATTTACACTTCCTACTTACAATTTTTTTTTTTAAAAAAAATGAGAAGTGCATTTGCCCACGTTTAGAATAATGTGGCTCAGCCACTCATGGCATTGGAGCCCCTCCCTCTCATCAACGAGAATCGTGTCTTCCCTAAAATCACTATTCTTTGACAAAAAATTTAAAAAGTTCATACATTCCTTATTATAATATGCTTTATTTAAATATATTATTCACTGAAATGCTATCATAAATATGCATTATAATAATATTTTTAAAAGTATTTAAGTGATAATAATGAATGCATCACCATTGAATCAAGTGAATAATCAAATCAATAAATATGATTATGTATGACAACATGTACTGAAAATATGAAAATGATCTAGTTAAATCCGTCCAAAGGCTTTTTCTTTTTATGGATACAAGTAGAGGTGTTTATAGTTGTATCTATCTCAATTGGCTCATATCTATCTTGATCATGTTGGGATGAGTTTGTCTCAGCCCAAAAAAAATTGAGATAGAACAGAAAAGGGATCAGGATGGGGCAAAACTCCAGATGCACCCATCCTGATATTATATATTATTCTTTTTTAATAAACAAAGGAGCAGCTCAAATGCTGCTAGAGCAAATACAATCTTGTTCCATGAGATGAGATATCTCCTGCATCTCATCAAATTGATAGAAACCAGGCTATTTTTGTGTGGCATGTCAACCTAAGAAATTAGCCACTCTATTTGCTTATCTATATATGAAAATGACATATGCACTCCATTCTTGTTGCAAAAGCGATTAGATCTCCTTAATAAGATCTCCTGATGAGCACTAATATCTCCGCCATTAATGAGTTCCACTGCTTCTTGAGCATACGAAGCAATCATAATCCAATGTGTGCCACAGTCCTAAGCAAGTTTAATTCCTGTGAGGATAGCCCAAATCTCAACGTTGAGGCTATCAATGAAAGTATGATTGAATGTGAAACCTTGTATAAGCTTGCCACGGTGGTCGCGAATAACACCACCACATCCTCCTTTCAAAGACCATGAGAAAAATGCTCCATCTACATTAATCATGCACCATTCCTCAGGTGGAGCTTCCATTTGCTCACAGTGCTCATCGATTTTCGTCCAAACCAGTTCAACTTCTTACACATTTAGATCACCCAGGCTCTTCATTATCGCCATAGCTTCAACTTGGATACCTTTTTTAAAAGTATTTTTATCTTCAAAGATGCGATTATTCCTCTGCTTCCACAAAAGCCAGCTTGTGATAGTGAAGATTGCACTCCAATCATCATAATTCTCATTCCCTAAATAGCGTAAATTCCACTTAACCTAGTCTTTCAAGCCTAATGAGAAGAAAATAGGGCGTTTTGATGGATTCACCAAAGAGAGCTAGAGGTCATGGGTTGAGGAGCAATCACAAACCACATGAAGTAAGTTTTCACTCTGTACTGAACACCATGAGCAAGTATTATTAGCAGTCATTTTCCTCTTTTGTCTCTCCTCATTAGTCAAAAGTCTGTTGTGAACTATCAACCAGGGGAACGTTTCACATCTTTAAGGGACCTTTAATTTTCAACATTTCTCCTAGGAGATGCTGGTGTCCTTCTTTGTGGGGCACACAATGTCTTATGCATATTTCACAGAGAAGTTACCATTCTTCTCCCATTTCCATTCATTAATGTCCCTGTCTTTTCCAAACCTTCTTCTACCTTATGCTAGACGCCTTTTATCCTAGACCGCACATTCAACCCTGGTCAGTTGTATCGATAGAAGGTATTTTATCATATCCACACATATATTTAGCGTGAATAACATGAACCCACTAGTCATTAGGCCATTTAACTAGATTCCAGCCAAGTTTCATCATGAAAACTTGATTTTGACCTCTCGCTTGCCGGATCCCCAAACCTCCCTATTTCTTTGGCTCACAAACCTGGCCCTAAGAAAGCAGGTGGCTCTTCTTAACATCATCTGTATTATCCCACATGAAATCCCTATTACATCAATTTAAAGTATTGTACGTACTAATCGGCAGGAGGGATGTTTACATAGGATATGCTGGAATAGCAGACGTGATTGAGGAAGTGAGAGTTACCCTTCTAGCCATAGACAAAGCCGTAACCTTCCAGCTAGAAAATCTTTTCTTCACCTTATTTATTACCGCCCCAGAAGTTCCTCTGTTCACACGCTTGCAATGCAGAGCCACACCTAGGACTGTTCTTGTAAAGGCAAGAAGTGCGCTAATCTACTCTTGTCTACCATTATGAACATTATTACTGAAATAAATTCTGGTCTTGCTCACATTCACCTTCATTCTGGAGCTTTCACAAAAAGCATGCAAACATTCTTTAATAGCCAGAGCCTGAGGCATTCAGGCCTCCGCAAACAATAAAATGTCATCGGCAAAAAATAAAGGGAATATGGGTGGTCTAGTCTTGCCTAACTTGATAGGCTGCCATTCCTGCTTCACTATACTCTGTTGAATAATGTGGGCAAGACGTTCGATGCAAATCACAAAGAGATAAGGGGAAATAGGATCTCCCTCATAATTAGCTCCAAGATATGTTTGGGAACGTAAACTCATCTAAGCAAGACCGGAGAAACTGCCAATTCACACGATCATATGCTTTCTCAAGGTTGATTTGATGGCCATGAATCCTCCCCCCCCCCCCCCCCCCAATAATCCATAGAATGAATCACCTCCTGGGCAACGATAATATTTTCAGAGCTATGGCGGCCCGGGACGAAGCTGCATTGATTTGGTGAGATAATGCTCGGTTCTAGAGGATTTTCTTCGAAATTAACACAAGTAATGTCTTATTGATCTCTGCAATAATCAACGGGTTAGAAAAATACATATTTTATAGTCTTACAAACGAAGGGTCCTACCACACTCCATTGATTTTGATACAATAAAGCTCCAAACTCATTTGGTCATGGAGCTTTCATAGCACCCATCTCCTTAATTGCCTCCTATATCTCAGAATCCGCAATGTCTCCACCGAGGGAGATCAACTTTGATTCACTTATAGGGGAAAAGAGACTGAACATTTAAGTGGGTAATAGGCCCTGCTATCATCAATGAATAAATTGGAGAAATAATCAATAGCCATACATTTAAGGATTTGCTCATCATAACTCCACAACCCCTCAAAATCAGATAAAGCTCCAAACTTATTAGCACGCTGTCTACTATTTGCCAAGCAATGAAAGTAATGTGAGTTTTCATCCCCTAGCAATGCCCAATTACTTCTAGCCTTCTTTGCCCATAAGATGCTATCTTGAATAATGACTTTCTCCAGTTCTAACCAGAGTTGCTCTTGAAGTTTCACAAGATGATCTTTATTTCCACCCCAAGTTGGTGCGCGGGTGATACCACCCAGTAGACAGATAAGCTTCCTTTTCCTTCGACCTGTGTGCCCAAAAACCTCACTATCCCACCGTTGATATTCCTTAGTAAATGAATCTAACTGCTCTGACCACTGGTCTTCCTCTTTCCACACACTCTTTGCAAAATCGTCAAACTGTTCATGAAGCACTCGGGATGCTAAAATTGAAATGGTCTTTTCGACGTACCTGGTTATATTATTCTTTTATTATATATGTTAATTATTATGTTATTTGTATCGTTTATTTGTTTATATTATTTCTTTATTTTTACTTTATTTAATTTTGCATTATTTTGTGACACTTGGTTTAACCAAGCAAATTACGGAGTATTTTCTCATAATTATTGATATTGAATTAAAAATGCAAATCTAGATTGTTCCCATTCAAGTGATCTACTGAGTTTATTTTTTGAATTTACACTTAGGCCCATTTGTTGTTTATTATAATATGAATTTAATAGGCTCTAATCAAATAGCTTACGCATGCAGTTGAGTTTTTATATTAGGATGTCTCATGTCTTTATATTTATTTATTTATGTGTTAAAGTTCAATTGATTAATCATATATATATAAGTATGATTTATTGTACATATTAGTTAAGTATTATTAGTTATTTGAAGATACAAAGGTGATTAAAACAATTAAGAGTGATCGTTAGGATATTCCAACTCCTATTGGAACGAAACAACTTCTAACATGAGACATGAAATAAAATTTAACTCTAAATTATTTTTTGAGATGAAACACGAGATGAGAGTGTCCTAATCCCATCTAATCTCTTAAACCCTCTAAATTAGCAGTAAGGTTAATTTCAATACGTGGAAAGGTTAGTTTTGGAATTTTGTACCTTGTCTTTGTGAGGACGTGGATGAGATATTTTCACCGAAAACACCACGTGCTCCAATCAATAATGATGTGTCCCCTTCGCTGAAAGTCTGGAAAGTGTCACTCAATAATACTGAAATTTCCCTCCAACCATTCGTTGTGTGGATACCATTTCTCCTTCTTTAGCTTCTTGTTTTTAGTTTACATCTCATGGTCTTCCCATTATTGATTTATGCCACAGTACATTATATGAAATTCAAAGTAATGTTAATAACTCATAAATGAACCAAATCTACTTATTCAATAATTACTTTAATTATAATGATAGAATTTTATCAATGTTTAAAAATTATTAAAATATAATTCTTTTCAAAAATTTGGAACAACTTTCATGATTAGAACACCTTCCATGTACGTTGTTCCCTCCAAAAATTTAAGATACTTAAAATTTGATGAGAGATGAGATTTAATATTTTTTAAATATTATATTATGAAATCCCTAACAACCATTTGATTAAATTAATAATTGTTATTATATCACGCGAAACACTTATTAAGTAAATAGGTTGTACCAATCACCAAATTCAGGTTCGTAATATTCAATCTATTTTAAAAAAAAATCAATTTCTTTTACATATATGCATGCGTGTGTGTGCGCACCGTTGGCATTTAAAAATGGAAAAATTACATTTAAGAATTTGTCAAAAAATTTGTTTGCAAACGAGAGATAATGACAAATTTCATTCAAAAAAAAAAAAAAGTTTATTTTTCATTTAATAACAATTCATTTAATATTAGTCTTTATATTAATAAATTTTTTATCAAGTTCTTAATTGTAATTCTCCTTTTAAAACTTATCTTGACAGTTCAACTTCATAAGAATTATTTAGCATGTAAAATGAAATGAAATTCAAAAATTAGATAAGAGATTTTTTTTTTTGTATGACAATTATATCCTTGAACTATACAATGTCACTGGCCAAAGAAAAAAAAAAACTATGCAATGTCAATGCCTATAATAACTTTTCTGGGTTCATGAAGTCTCAAAATTAAAAAAGAGTACCTAATAAAATTTAATTACAATGCTTTAAAATATGAAACTTGAAGTTGATAAAAAAAATATTAAAAAATTCATAAATTTATAATTATCATTTTTTTTGTCGATAAGTAGAATTATAACCAACGCAGTCATAATTTAACCAATATCAATTAATCTCTTCCAGTTGTGTATCCGTTGGCTTCTACGGAATCTAACCGATATAATTCCCCCTTATAAGCCGACTTTGGTGCGCGTCTTTCTCAGCCTTGGTGGTCTACAACAATGGCGTCTGAACCTCCTCGGAAAACTTTGCCTTCTGTCGACAAGGTTTTACTCCACTTTCCTGCTCTGTATGTAACGACTCTTTTGTCGGATATTTCACGTTCAATATGTCCTTCGTCAATTGGTTTGGTTTCTGAACATATGAATTGTAGGATTAAGTGCTTGAAATTTGAACTGCTGTGAATTTTGGTTTCTAACTATCTTTATGATTTGTCTTGAATCATACTCAGAGAGAGAGAGAGAGAGTTAGTTCTATTTTTCTTGTCATTGAGCTCGATAGCTTCTGTTTGTTTTTCTTCGTTTTAAGCATGTCATTCGGCAATTTTGTGCTCTTTCTGGAGTAATATAGAGATTAATTATATTAATTGCATTTGAACTTTTTGGTTTTCCATCATTAAGGAGCTAAGAACTTAAAATACACAAGTATTAGTTATAAAATACAGACAACTAGCCTATTTAGAGACCATAGAGACCATCTCATGCTCGAAATTTTAAGCAGAAAACTGAACACAAATAACCAAAGGCACCTAAAGGCACGTGCTGTTTTACTAGCAATCAAAATCACTGTTGCTTTTAGGTGGCTTTTCTTCTTCATATTTTGTTAGACACGTTTCTTTTTTCATCAGGAAATAACATCATCTCATGATAATGGCGGCGCTCAGGAGCCTCTTCTTCACGGGATTCATGGACCTGAAAACTATTCTGCCTATGCAGCAATCCTTCCGTATGTTTTATCATGCGTTGCTAGTATCTTTCTGTGCATCTGATAATTATTTAAATGAATAATAGTGGCCGCATTTAAACTCTGCAGTTAATTTTCTAACTCATGGTGGAAATATTTTCATATGACGAGAAGGCTTGAAGATACAACGAGCTATTTGTTATCATTTACATCCCTTCATTTAGTGATATCTTTGTGGTTTCATGTTCAGCTGAGCTATTTCATTTTATATGCTTGGTTATGGTTCATGTGTCTTAGCATCCTATTTATGGAAATAATTTTACTGTTAAGTCTTACTAAACAGCGAGTTTCAAACTGGATTTCTATTGGCCAAGAAAGAAGCAAAATAACTATATTTTATGAATTACAATATGGTTTTTCTTTTTCTTTTTCATTTTCTAATGCTTGTATTTATTATTTACTTATCATCAGGACAAGGGGAAGGTACAGATACTGAAAGAATATAAAAGGAAGCAAACTATAACAAAAGAAGAAAGTCCACATTGATATGATTAAGTTTTCCAGCCTTTCGACATATTAAAGAATGGTGTGCCCTGAGTATAACCATTGGCCAAACATCATAAAAAGGCCTAGAAAACCATCTATGCATAGAAGATGCAAGGGAAAGAATAGTGTGCCCTGAGCATAACCATAGTGATTCTTTGGTCCTCTCAAGTGCATTAAATATATGAAAGCAAATGAAATCCATAAAGTTTTTTCCAGCTTTCGTAATTGTTTTATTTAAAATCTCAGATTTCTTTTCGCTGCATTTGGAGGGCTACTTTATGGCTATGATATTGGTGCCACATCGTGTGCGACGATTTCTATCCAGGTAGATGATTTTTGATGTTTCTGTAAATTTTTATTTGGTAAAATATCATCTGTAGTTCTCTGTGCTTTTTATTGATATAGGAGGATTGTTTGTCCTCCATAGCTGTACTGCTCTTGAAAGGAAAAAAAGACAAACAAAAAGAAAAGCCAAAGGAAAGAAAGATATAAGTCAGGGTCGGAGATTTTTATTTTCATACAGAGTCAACACCAAATGGTGGCAGGAAGCATGCTGATTTAGCATATTTTTGCTGTTACCTATAAAGGCAAAAGTAATCAGTTTGTTGTATGCTAAATCAAGTGGGAAATCGACAAGTAAATTAAAGTTGGGTGTTTACTTTTTCCTTCCCCAAGAAAGTTAATGGATCCTATGCCAACTCTAATTTTGGGTGATAAACTGATAATTAGAAAATTCACTTTTCATATATAGGCCAATAGGTGTAGGAAAATCGTCAGAAACATTCTTGTAATACTGAATGAGTTAGAATGGTATTTCCTCTTCATTCATATTAATTTAGCTTAATTTTTTAGGTAGAAGTTTCTTGGTAATCATGCTACTTTATGTTGTCGATTATTTGTTTACTAATCTTTAAGAATAATATGCTATAGAGATTATGAAAACTCACATGAATTTATATTTTTTTTTCCTCTCCATTCCCTTATTGTGAATTGAAGGTGAATCTTTTTCATTTTTCACTTGACTATTATCTCTGTTTTTTGCAGTCACCAACTTTAAGTGGGACATCATGGTATAACTTGAGTTTTGTTGAATAGGTCTCATTGTAAGTTACAAGTTGGCTCCAAGCTTTTTTTTTTTTTTCAATAGATGTGGCTAGATTCTTCCTTTACTCTTTTTCTGATTCAATATATTTATTATTTTGTTCTACACAACTGAGAATAAGACCCTGTCACTCATGTTTTGTTTTCAAACTGATGATAACTTTTGCAGACTAGTGGATCATTATATGGGGCTTTGGCCGGCTCTGTGCTGGCCTTCAATGTTGCTGACTTCTTAGGTGATGTGACCATTCTAATAATAACAATTCTATATACATTTTCCATATTTTTCTTTCCCAGTAATTTTTAAGTGACGAATTGGATGTGAAGGTAGAAAGAGGGAATTAATTGTGGCTGCATCTCTCTATCTTGCTGGAGCACTTATAACAGCACTAGCTATTGGTTTTCCTATTGTGGTGATCGGTCGCTTTGTGTATGGTATGGGAATAGGACTGGTACGCCTTTCTTAAATCAAATGATCCTTTTAAGCTCAAAGATGCTTTGTTACTCGATAGAATAGAAATACAAATAATATGGTTGTACATGTGATCATACTCCCCATACCAGTTGCAGGCTAAGCATGTGATACACACAGAATAAATATAGAATCTTGCTATTGGGATGATCTAAGTATTACTTTTTAAACTGGGACAGAATACCCTGACTACCCCTATATATATATATATTTATTCTGCTAAGAGCAATTGGGGCTATACACTTAGTTATCAGGCGCTAATTCTCATGTAGCTAATATCCCTTTGCTAACTGCTAATGACAATTAACAATTATTCCCTCATAAAGCAATCTTTGTCCACAAGGTCAGATGAAACTGAAAAGTCTAAGCAATGAGAAAATAAGGGAACTGCTCCCAGATGGAAGAAGGGGGTCCTCATGTAGCATCTTCAGGGTTAGAATACTTCCAATGAATTAAAACTTGGGTCGATTGTAGGTTTGCCTCATATCTCAAGAGGACCCGTCATATCTTTTATGGACCCCATTGGTCCTTAGCATCTAACAACCATCTGCCATTAGCAAACTAACTAATTAACAGCCATAACCATTATAACTACCTTGACTACCATTTCTTATTCATTTTACTATTATCATATTGAAGCAACAGAATTTGGAAGTTTGTTTTTGATGACTTGCATCCTTAATAGCTTGTAAATAAATGATGACAAGATATGTGCTATAAGCGAATTGAATAGAATTGGGTTTTCCATTTTCTCTATACCAGGTGTAATACTTACATTAAGCATATAAATATGGGATCCTTTGCATAATTATCACAGTTTCTATTCTACACTCGCATATAAATATACAGCAACAAGAGGTCTTATTCCACCATGTGGGGTTGGCATATAAATATATAACTTGGACAAAAATTCTTGAAGAATTTTTTAAATGTCAATACATCTCTAATATTATGTTCATTCCAAAATATAAGTTACACTTTAACTGTTCTACACATTTAAGTAATCGTATTGGTATCATCATTTTTTAAGCATACAAATATGGGATTTGAGTATTTGACTATTCAGAAAAGTTATACAGAGAATTGGCTTGTGCCAGAAAGATAACAGTAGAGAACAGATTATCTTTACTTGTTATGAGACTTCTTTTTCTAAAATACAATTTTGTATAGAAAAAGATTAAAAGATATGTATTCATATATTTCAATGCTGTCTATGCAATTCTAAGCTGGATATGAAACTTTTCATCTCTTTTAGGCCATGCATGCTGCTCCAATATATATTTCTGAGACAGCTCCAACTCAGATACGAGGTCTATTAGTTTCTCTCAAAGAGTTCTTTATAGTTCTTGGAATGATAGTAAGCTCTTTATCTCTTCCCTGATCTAAATGTGCAATGAAGTTTGCCCATGGCATTACCTTTAATGATGCTTTGCATCATCCCTTCTCTTGTTCTAGAGCATTATAATTTGTCATATAGACTTTCCACCCTAAATGTCTGCCTGCATTGCAAGTGGTAAATGTCCAGAATCTTGTGCAGGTAGGCTTTGGGTTTGGTAGTATTCTTGTTGACATGGTTTCTGGCTGGCGCTATATGTATGGTGCTAGTACTCCAATTGCTGTCATAATGGGAATTGGGATGTGTTGGCTTCCACATTCTCCTAGGTGGTTACTTTTACGTGCTATACAAAGAAAGGGATATGACCAACATTTAAAGGAGGCTGCAATTCTTTCTTTGAACCGCCTTAGGGGTCCAGCTATTGGTGACTCTGCTCCTCAACTAGTAGAGGAGATTATGGCTGAGCTTTATTATGTAGGTGAAGAGAAAGAAGTCACAATTGGGGAGATTTTCCGAGGAAAATGCTTCAAAGCTGTTGTGATTGGTGCAGGACTCCTTTTGTTTCAGCAGGTAATTATATTCCTTAAGAAACAGAATACAAATGATTGAAGATGCCTAGAGTTGGTGTGCTTATAAAGTGGAATTGATGACAGATCACTGGACAACCAAGTGTCCTCTATTACGCTGCATCAATCCTTCAGGTATTAAGACAATCTAGTTGGAGGGAGGGAACTCGGTGACAATTAACAAAGAGCCTATCTTTTAACAATACATCATAGTAGTTTTCCTGCGTTGTACTTTAATTAAACCTGCTACTGGTAGAGTGCAGGAATCTCTGCAGCCCATGATGCTACTCGAGTCTCTATTCTGCTTGCCTTACTGAAGGTAGACACATCGTTTTTCTTATCATGTTAATTCAAATTGTATTTTATATTTTATGCTTTTGCTGACAGTCTCATGTAGTGTGTGTAAGTGAAGTTTCTATTAGCATGCTAAACTATTAAGCTGTATATGAAATGTCAGCCTAAACTGTAAATTCCATGCGTGTGACTTGTCATTGAGTACTTTCAAGGTGTTATAAAGACTTTAGACTTGGTCTTTTTTTGTTCTTGATTTTTTTGTGGATGGGAGCAGGGGGATGCATATGCAAAATTCATGTTCAGAACTAGAAAAGAATGCTGAAACAAAAATTTCATATTTTCGTAACTAAAAAAAAAAATTCAATATTTTCTTTCTTTTATTCTCTCTCACTCTCTCTCATGTTCTATTCATTTTTCAACTTTTCCTTTCTCTCAGCTATAAATTTCCTTTTGGTTTTCGAAAAATAATAATAAAGCTGTGTTGGCAATTAAGATTTTTTTATGCTTCAAATGTATCTGAAATATAAAACAAAGTCTTTCTAGTTAACTTGTTTTTTAACTGTCTGTAGTCAGCTACAAAAACGGACAAAGGATGATTTTTCTCCCTTCCACCCCTCTAGAAGACACTTAGCTCTGTTGTTTCCATATTTGTTTGTGTAGTTAATTATGACTGCTGCTGCTGTTGTCGTTGTTGATAGTCTCGGAAGGAGACCTTTACTGCTTGGAGGGGTTTCAGGGATGGTAAGTCCTTTGGTATTGACAGTTTCCTGAGATTGGAAAGTTTTCTCATTTCTATTTCCTATCTGTGGATTACTGGATTTAATCCCTCATGCTTAGCGGCAATTACTGTCTCTAAATAAAGAAAATGGAATCAGCAAGGGGCAAGATTTCAAACGCTAGAAATCTTCCATATTTTTTTTTTTAAACTCATAAATGGTGTTTTCTGATTGACAGGTTATAGCCTTGTTCCTTCTGGGTTCATATTACTTGTTCCTGAATGATGCATTGACTGTTGCCATAGTTGGTCTTCTGCTGTACGTGGGGTGTTATCAGGTATGTAAAATTTATAAATATTTTTTTGTGTTGTTTTACGTTTTAATTCCTGTTACAATTTTTTCATTCTTTAACTGCTCCTGTATTATTGTTATGATGATGATGATGACTGATCAAATTAGGACTTTAGGAAGGTAAGTTGGTTTGTCAAATTGAAAAGGAGTGAAAGGGGCGAAACTGGAACTGGAGAGATATTCAATTATTCAGACATATGCCCCATCCCCCCCCCCCCCGCGCAAACGGGGAAAAAAAAAACCCACGAGAAAACAGGAAAAAGGAAAACAATCAATTCTGAACATTGAAGAACCCTTCTTTTACCAAAATCAGAATTATGAATTAATTGTCATCAATGATGAAGAATGGAACCTATTGTAAAAAGATCAGCGATAACAGATTAAGATATTAGATGGAATGGGTGTGATAAAGATCTCTGTTATATTTAGTGATAAATACTTGATGACAGTTTGCAGCAGGCTTTAGACACTGGGCTTACTGCACAGTAAGACTGGATTACGTGGATGGAGTTGGGTCTAATTTCCACAGCAGAGCCACCTGAGGGGAAAAGTGGAGAAGAGAGAAAGAGGGCAGAGCAAAGAAATTTTTCAGTGTCTTCTCTAACTCACAAAAGCCCTTTTATTAAAGTGGGTCTAAACATGTCTTAACGTTTATGGAGACTGATTTTCTATACCTTCCACTACCTACAATATCTTGATTATTTTAATTAAATAATCAAGATTGACTTAAATTAATTTGAATTTGAGTCAAAACAAATTCTGACTATGTTAATTAAACGAAATTAATATTAACAACTAATGTTAATTAATTTAATATGACTGATCAATCGACCTTTCACTTGGCCTTTGTAAATTATTGTCAACATCAAGGGAGGACTTTAATTAAGCCCAACAATCTCATATAAAGCATTGATACAATAGAAACATGATTGTGATTTTTTTTTTTTTTTTGGGTTATGCTGCGATCTTGTTCTTTAGTTATTAAGCTTGTGGACTTCAAATATTGAGCAAGTAGCAGAAGAGCAAAAGCATGGCAGTGAATCTAGTGAGGGACTAGTGGTATTCCTGTTGCGATAAGTATCCTAGTTTTGTCAGTTGCTTATGTCTCATATGAGTGGGCTTTAATTCATTTTGTAAACAAAGATGCATCTAAATCTTCTCTTTTAAGCGTGAATCCCAGCATAACGAACTGTTGATTGACTATGGCAGTCACAAACAGTATACCCAGCATCACCCGCAAACACTTGCGAAATGGGATTCCTCTATGTCATCGTTCTATCATAAGGGTTGCTTGAACTGTATTGGAACCCTCATTTGAACTTAGCCGTCTGGGTTTCATATGTTATACATCCTTTACTTCAAATCTGTGTATCATATAACTTCATAGTTCATTGTGTTCTTGCAGATATCGTTTGGTCCAATTGGGTGGCTTATGATATCGGAGGTTTTCCCATTGCGCCTAAGAGGGAGAGGACTCAGTATAGCAATACTTGTCAATTTTGGAGCCAATGCTCTCGTCACCTTTGCCTTTTCTCCATTAAAGGTGATGAGATCTTCAACCTTCGAATTTTACTGCTGGTTCTGAAGTTGCTTTGTCATCATTGAGATGTCTCACTTTTAAGGCAATTACAATGCAAAATCTTTCAGGAAGAACTAATTTTATGATTTTTCTTGAACAATTCTAACTCTTATTTAGATTCAACGAAAGGTGATCTCTAACTATAGTGTGATGATCAATGGAAAGTGTGAGGACCAAATTTGAAAGGAAAGACATTAAAGCCATCATTCTACAGTTTAGGGACATAATTTGTATTTTAACCTATGAAACTTCGACTAGTTGCTGCCAGATGAGTTCTGTTGAATTAGGATAATGTATGTCTGGTTAAGCATCGTGGCCTTTAAGTGATCTCATTGAAACTTATTTGTCTCAAACTCTGATGCCACAAGAGCAATTTAAAGACCACTATTTGTGTTAAGTGGAACTATTAGACTTGTAAAACATGCTGCATGTAATGGCCGAATCATTTTAAATTAGGTCAATCATACAACAAAACTGAACACGCCACTTCACCGAGTCTTCATACTCTGACATTTGGTAGATCTATGGAGAGCAAGGCAGATCGAGAGGTCGAGTATTTTGACCTTTAGATATCTTTTGAGTTTTGACATACTCAGAAGCTTTTCATCTGATTTTTATTTTCAAAACATTCATGCAATGTCTGATAGGTAGAAGAAAACACTTTTCCATATATCAAACAGGGAATAACCTCGAAGCTTTCCATATAATTGTATTGTACCTGACATTCATTTTTTTTTTTTTTTGAATATGAAAAGGAATCTCATTCAACAGAAAGTAATAACACTATCCACAGAAAACCTAACAAAAAAAAAAAAAAACCAACGCCTGACATTCATGTATAAGCATTGCTCTAATGTTGTGAGTTTCATGACAGGCATTGCTGGGAGCTGGAATGTTGTTCTACATATTTTGTGTGATAGGCCTGTGCTCTCTTGTCTTTATATACTTTGTTGTACCAGAAACCAAGGGCCTTACGCTTGAAGAGATCGAGGCCAAATGCCTGTAGCATCCGTGTCCTCGGAGTTGGAAGAGCTACGTTTCTGTGCTTGTTATTGTGAGAGTTAAACAGCAAAATTGATCTTCATCAATTTGTTGTGTGCATTTGGGACAGTCAAATTATTAATTTAAATCTTTTACATTCACAAAGGTATTTAATGGGAAACGTAAAAAATGTTTTGTATTGAGGTTTTTTTTCGGGTTTTGTATTAAGTTAGGATATGTGTTTCACCCACAATTATATTCTTTTTGTATCATATACTTTGTCTCTTTGAATTAATGATATAGAAGAATTAATTTAGTCAGATCATAAATAGTATTGTAAAATTTCCAATTCCTCTGTAAAACTTATAATGCATTTTACCGAGTCATGTAATAATTACATGTTGATCAGGTGGATTTTTTGAATTGCATGGAACTCGGTGAATGAGTTGTACTATTTATGATTTGTGAATAAATATAATTTATTGTAAATTTTA
Organism: Prosopis cineraria; assembly: GCF_029017545.1. NCBI lineage: Eukaryota > Viridiplantae > Streptophyta > Magnoliopsida > Fabales > Fabaceae > Prosopis > Prosopis cineraria. The sequence goes on from NW_026555410.1 coordinate 54,474, forward strand.
TATTGATAGTACTGCAATTTCTCTAAAATTTCCAACTTTTCCTAAATCATATGATGCATTTTATTGAATGGTGAAAACAAGTGAATAATGATTATATAAAATATTTTAGGTGAATATTTATAGACCATATGAAACTTGAGAAATGAGTTCTACTAGTTATAAATAGAATGATCTATTATACTCCTCTCATCTCAAATTATAAAATATTTTTAGGTGAAATTTGTCATTTCAAAATATAAGATATTTTAAAAAGATTAAGGTTTTATTAAATAGGTTTATTTCAATATTACCCTTTCTTTCTCTCTATTTAATACTAATTAAGTGTATTTAAGGTTATTAAATGAAGGGTGTTTTTTGAAAGTTTATATTTTTATTTTGAAAAAATAAGTTTGTTAAGTGTATTTAATAAGACTTATTAGCATGTAAAATTTTTTCTAAAAGTGTCTTATAATATGAGTGAAAAGAGTAATTTTTTTGGCCAATGTGTATTATATTTATATTGATATTAATAATAATTATCATTAGTTCAATTCATCAAACCCAACAGGGCAATAATTCAATGGTTTACAGTTAAAATCGTGATCAAATTATTCATAAACAAATTATCTCCCCTCTATTATATTTACTGTCAGATGGTTATTGACCTATTTTTTTTTATATTTTTCAAAGTAATTTTCTTAACTATTATATATTAAATAAAAATAAAAGATTGTAAAAGCTTTATAATAAGGTGGATATGGGACCTATAGTGAAAAATGAATAGTGAATATGGAACCAATATTAAAAATAATTTTTCTGAATCACAATATAGAATATCCTTTAAAACTTTACTTAATTTAAAATGTAGATATTGAATAATCATTATATATGTGAAAGTGGGGTTAAAGACTAGAAGAAATATCATGTGTTTATTTTTAAATTTACTATAATTTTATGTTTCAGGATGCCTTTTCTATGATTCTATCATTCGGAATTAGATTTGAAGTTAGGTTCAGGATGGTTTATTATTTTGTAATATATATATATATATATTAATATATATATATATATATAATATTATTCAGATTTGGAGTTAGAAGCGGGATGAATATTAAATTTTGGATGTATATAAAAATTATTTTTTACATATTTAAAATTCAAATCTGATCATATTTAAATTTAAATTCATATCTATCTATTTAAAGTTTTCATCCATCCTAAACATATGCCAAAAATCTAGTGTCATATAATCAATTATATATATATATATATATATATGGTAGAATTTAAATTTAAATTAATATATATATTTGTGTGTGTGTGTGTAAATATTTTAAAAAAAGAAATTTGTGTTTGAGTATTTAGATATATCCTCGTAATTTTGGAGAATATTAATATATTGAAAAGACTCTAGTGAAGTTTGTTAAAATTCGAATACCTTAAATATCTATACTCACAAAAATAAATATTTAATATCTATTATCTTGATTTTAAATAAAAATCTTAATTTTCTCTCCCAATTTAGCTTTATTTAATTATAAATTAATAGGTTAAACTAATAGCACATTGCACATCTCCACATTTGACTCACTCTCTAATCGCACTAGGTTTGTTCTCTTCTTGACTATTATTCATACTATCAATGACTTCTACATTTGAGATTCATGTGATTTGCACCATCAACACAACAAAAAAGATTGGTACATTGCTGTTATAATGATTCATATTTGGAGACTGTCAAGTAAAAATACATTCAAAGAATCTAATGGTATTGAATTAGTTTTTTAGGGTGCTAGACTAAGTGTTTATATCTTTTGTCTAATTGGATATCAATTACATTAAATAGATTATACTCATCCTATCTATAGGACAACAATGCTATATGAAATTTCAAAATTAGAGGCCTTTTAATGCTCTGGATCATATATGACAATAGATAATCCTTATAAGATTAGCTTCATGCTCTCTACTATTGTGAAGTTGCATCCCAAAACAAGTTTCATTCATTATTTTGGGTTAACAATCCAGAACTTACAGATGGAAAGGCAACACATGAGAATTACTTGGTTGGTATGTGTTTAAATGTTCTGAATTTATTCTTTGAAAACCCTATTTAGCATATTTAAGATAATACCATATTTTAGTTCTTTCTGATCTATTTGAAAACTTTAATTATAGACTATTTAATATTTTTTAATATATATATAAAGATTGTGTACATATATTAAATATTCTTATTTTATATAACAAGTTCTTGAGTATCTTATTTAATATATGAAATTATTTTAAGGTAATTAGAAAAGTAAAAGTAAAATTTTATTTAATATAACAAGTTTTTGAAAATAATAAAATATTTATTTAATATGTATGACTCGTCTATCAAATAAAAAAATTTTTTAAACTTATTTATTTGATTTGTTCAGAGTGTAACACTAGGTTTAAGATGATTTATCATTTTTATTTTATTTTATCTAGCATCATCTATTTAAACTTTAAATCGAACAATTTAAAATGGAGTAATCATATTATGTTATATTTTGTACAATAATAAAATTAAATCTTAGCTGTATTTTGACTGGTCCTATTTGGAAAATAAACTATTAAAATATAGAAATCTATCTACTTAAAATTCAAATTATGTTTTAGTTATGAGATAATTATACAATATCTTCGTATTTATAGCATTTTCTCTCATTTAGTTACTCATTTACTAGATATAATCTATAAATTAGGATTTTTAATAAAATATCAAAAGATATTATATAATTCTAATAAATATAAATGTAAATACTAAAATTAGTATTAAATCTAAATTCTGATCTATTAAGATTGTTTAGAAACTTTAAATTTTTATTATATTATTTAATTATGTTTTTTTAGATATTATAATATAGTATTATTAATTTTCATTTTTATGATAAATTTTTTAAACATAATTTAATTATTTTTAATATTTATTTCCATTGTATTTTCAGTTTGATTATTTTATTTATTTTTAAAACATGCTTTTTTATTTTTAAAATTACATTTTTATTTTTAAAAAAAATTTTACTATGATATATTTTTAATAATGAAATTTATTTATTTTTATTATATATATCGAGGCGTTTTTTATTTATATACCTTGTCTTTTAAGTAATGCAATATTATATTATTTTTTGAGCAGGAAAATAGACCAAGAGTAGTTTTGGATGCCTCTGATTCATATCAAAATAAAAAATATTTTCAGTTAAATTTTGAATATATGTTATATTAAACTAATTAATTTTAAATCATATTAAAAATTTTAGTTAAAGATACATTTCTATCAAAATATTTTTATATTACATTTACATTTTAGATGTTAGAAAATTAGGACTTGTATAGCTTATACTATATCCTAGGGTTCGTATTATTTTAATTATACTTCAAAATTTATTATTGTCTTTAGATGTTTAATTAAGGAACTTTATAATCTATATATATATATATCCGTATAATTCAATTTATATATATATATATATATATATATTAGTATAATTAATTTTTTTTACTTTTTTTAAAAAAAACTACATGGACTTTCAAGCTTAGCTCTAAAACCTATCAGTAAAAGTTTAATATGAGAAAAATGCCTATTTAAAAAAAAAGTAGATTTATGAATTGAGCCTTTAAAGGTCAGATTTATAAGAGTCAGCCTAATTCTTTTTAATAACTTTGTATGTATCTCATACGTGATTTTATGCATAAGGAGCTAGGTTTTATTGTTAATTTGTAAATAGGTTTAAACAAAATTTTTAAATATTTATAGATAAACTTACATATATAACACATATATATTTATATATGCTAAATTTAGTTAAATATGATTTTAAATATTTACATTGATGGATTGGCATCTTATTTTAAGTAATTAAATTTTATCTCATTTAATTTGAAGATGTATTGACTTGAATTTCAAAGATAGATTCTATTTCAAATTTTGAAATTTAAAATTACTCGAGTAATTATTTATACTAAATATAATTCAAATTTTCAAAGCTATTTCAATTATTTAAATTGATCTCATATATAAAATATTTTAATAAGAGGTTGCGAGAAAGTTTTAAATTAACTAGGTAAATAATTATTTTAATATGTATAATTTTGAATGTCATTTGTCATTTTGTGTACACTCCAAATTGTAACATGTGTCACTTTTAAGTACTCCAAATTGTTCAAAGTACTTTTTTCAAAGCAAATAATAAATACTCTATTTGAAAAAATTATAATCTATAATAAATCATAAATGGGTTGGCTATAAAAAAGATTATAAGTTTAAAAAGGAATATTCTTTTTTATATTTATTTGAGTTTAAAAATTATATAATTGACAATATTTAATATAATTTCATAGATCTTAAAAAAGTATACTTGAATTTTAAAACTTTTACCAATATAGTTTTGATGATCTATAATTTAAATAAGGTTGTCAAATTCAAATCAAATTTTCCTCCCATTTAGATATTATATCAATTATAAATAAGTAGTATTGTCTACTATTTTCTTTTCATACTTATAGATTTAATCAAGAGTTGAAGAACAATATCACTCTAAATATTAATAAAAGTTACTTTTGAATGTTAGTTGAACAAAAAATTATAGAAAAAGATCCAAAAATATAGACAAATAAAAAAATATGCAGAATGATCAAAATAATTTTCTTGGTCTATTTTTATAATTTTAAGGCCCTTTTCAATAATTTTTAGTCAACTAAGGATTAAAGTTATCATTTGTTATTTAAGAGTGTATTACACATTTTCAAAAATTAAAGGAGAACATTATACCAAAAATGAATTTAGAGAAAAAATTTACTATTTAACCCTTTAATTAATTTTGTAACATCCTCAAGCCTATTTGCATGACTAATTTATATAAAAGCAAGATTTTGTTTTGGTATTCTTTAAGTGGTTCTGTGCTTTAAATATTTATATATACAAAATAAAAAGAATGGTTACATTATATCTTCTATAAAATAAGTTAATTTTATCCATCTTCATTTATATTTAAAATTTTAAAACTCAAATTATTATGAAATGTTGAAATTTGATAAACTTTCATAAAATTCAATATTCTTGGAAGGGTAATATATTGGTTATTTATGGTGTGAAGTTTGAAATTTAAAAATACTCATATTTTTAATTAAATAATATTATTTTTGCTTGTTAAAAAATAATATTAACTAATTTATGATATTTTTCTTAACCAATCATTTTATTTAATTAGTAAATATTGAGATTTGAAATTGAAATATATAATCAAATTAAGTTAAAAGTGTAAAAAATATTGACCAATTAATGTGCAAAAAATTATATCTAAAAACATATCTTTGATAAAATAATTTACCAAATCAATCTTAACTTCTAGAAGTATTTCAAGTTTTGGTAAGATTATATTTTGAGTAGGATAAGTTGATAATATTGATCAATATATTTACCTATTTTGAATTGCCAATATGATGTAGTTAATAATAAAAGACTTTAAGTTCTTAATACAAAAAAATTTTAAGTTTAAATTTTAAATTTTAAGCTAGATAAATTAAAATTTCAATACATGATGTTTAGAAAGTTTGTCAATTTTAATTTGAATTTTCATCCTTATATATATTATAGTATATATTATAATAATTAAAAGAGTAAAATATATTGACTTCTTTTCTAATTTATTTGAATCAAATAGACATCCTTCCTATTTTTTAAACATATACAAAACTTCCCTAGAACTAATAGTTTTAAAACACAAACCTCCTCTCTATTTTAAAAATGTTATTTTTATTTATCCAATCATTAATTAACCATTAAGTCATATATTAGATCAAAATACCCTCTTTAAATATAGATGTTATTTAACAATATTCAATATACCTAAAAAAAATTTAATGCATATATTTTTTAAGCATTTTATTCATATTTTAAACTTTTTAGTTTTGCAAACTTATTTATTTGATATTTTTTAAAATATAAATACACAAGTTGTCTAAAATATATTTTAAACATGTATATACAAAAGATTAATGAAATAGGGAAATAATATATAATGATAATAAATTAGTCAGTATAATTTGTGTTTATTTTTATTTTCACTATTTATTAATTTGATCGCAAAATTTCTAAATTACTTATTTTAAAATTGTTACATTTAATTATTTAAAGTTCCCTAAATTGAAGGGGGAGAGAATAGACAAACACATTATGAGAAAATTTAACACTTAGACTTTTTAATATAATTAAAATTTAAAAATTAAAACATCTAACCGAGCTCTAAATTATACAATCCAACCTATCACTATTTGACTAGGATGGGCTCATGAGTTCGACTCATATTACCAACTTTAATTAAAATTAAAAAAAATACTAAAATCTAATAAGAAAAGTTCCAGAGATTATGATCTTATACTTTCAACCGACATGTCAAGTTTAAATGCAAATAGAAAAAAAATTAATAAGATGTAACCTAAATTATGACAGGGCTGCATTATATAATAAATTGATAAAATTGTTTTAGAACCTAACTTCTAAGAAAAAAAATTTATGATAAAATTATTGATGTCATTGAATTTGATAAAGGGTTTTTTTTTTCCTTGTATGGATATGGTGACATTGGGAAGACATATTTTTGAAGAAAACTTTCTACTTTAAAATCTAGAGGTGAGATAGTTCCAATATAGCATCAAGAGGGATAGCTTCTTTAATGTTCCTAGTAGGACATACAATTCATTCAAATTTTGTATCCCTCTTATTGTGACTGAAATCACTATATGTGGCATGAAATAGGGGAGCAACTTAGCTAAATTATTGATTTATAAGTCATTGATTATATGAGATGAGGCTCCAATGGCACACAAATTTTGTCTTGAAACTCTTGATAAATGCTTAAACGATATTCTAAGTTAAGCAACCTATTAGTTGGTGATCTTTCTTTTAAAAAAAAAGTTGCTATGTTTTGGTGGAGGCATCAAGCAAATCTAGCATTCCTGTTATTCTAGATGGGTTAAGAGAAAACATTATTTTTGCAATCATTAACTATTTATTTTGGGATAATTATCAACTTCTTACACTAATAATAAACATGAGATTTCTAACAACAAACAATGGAGCATCTATTAGTGCTCTTCAGAATTTTATTGAATGGATTATCTTGATAGGACTACTATTAGAGCTAATAAAAGATTTATGAGCATTAAGATCCTATCTGATTTGTTACTGAATGGTTCAGATAATCTAATAAATCCATATTGATTGGACTTTCTTAGATTTTCTTACCAATATATATAATTCTTCATATTTTAGATATAGGCAAATTAATTAGCTCCTATGATGCTTTATTGACTATGGTAAATAAACAAATACATATTGTCCCTGCTTTTAGGAGAGAAAGTTGTATTCTTGAACTTTGATAGTGTTTATTGAAGATGATAGATATATAAATTTACTTAATGACTTACACTTTACATATTTTATAAATTAAATTACAATGCCAAGACACTTAAATTATGAAATAAGGCTTAAAGTGGATGCTGTAATTATTTTAATGTGAACTAGAACATTGATAAGTTCATGAGGTTGTACAATAGCACACGTCTTATAGTTATATCAGCTAGAAAACATGTTATTGAAGCTCAATAAATATCTGGATCAATTACAAAGACAGTATATATTGTTCTATATTCATTTGATTCTAAGTTATCATTTACTATGAAAAGGAGACTTTTTTTCCCTATTATATTGGCCGTTTGCAATGCCCATTAATAAAAGTTAGGATTAGATCTTGTGTCATGTTAATTTGTACATATGTCATACTATTTTCACCAATGATCGATTATATGTTGTTGTTTTCTTGTGTAAGAAGCATGGGGTGTCTAAAAATATTAATTCTTGATGAGAATGATCGCTTTAGAGATATAATTTTTAATGTTGTTTATAAGAATGTCTTTGATAACTTGATTTAAATAATTATAAATTTTTATTAATCTATTTTCCATCGCACAATATGTATTTAGTTTTTACCATTTATTTTACTTAATTTATATATTTAATATTAAATAATTATAATTATATAATCCCATTAGATAATATATATGGATAAAGTGTCTACTATAAATTACTCTTTCAGATTTATTTATAAAAACTATAATATAAAACATATGCATCGCATGGATATTTTAATAGCTTTTATAATTGTATAAATAAGTGTAATTTAAAATTTATAAGTAATTTTATTTATTTATCTCCTTTACATTTTACCAATGTTAAAAATTTTATTTAATAATTGAATTCATCAAAATCCCCGCTGCTCTTTATTCGATTATATTGCAATTGAAAATTAATATTATAAAATCTAGTTTTATTTAAAAGAGTAAAAACACCAATTGAAGAGTTTATTGGAGGCAGGTACAACCAACGAAATAGAGAAGGTTAAATGCGCTAGCGGGTCTAGCCTTTAGGGTTTGTGAAGTTCGTTGGCGAGAAAACAAAAGCAAATATGGCCAAATTCAATGTTGTGCAGAAGAAAAGGAGAGCCCTACTATCAGAGAAGAAGAGACAGCTTCATGGCGACCCTATCACCGGCAAGCTTAAGACCAAGTACCAACCTCTTTCCATCTCCGGCAAACGAAAGCGGAAGCTCTTCAAAAAGTGGCGCCGAGTACTCTCTTTTCCTCCCTCTTTCTCTCTGTGTTTTTTTTTCCGTTGCCTAATGAACCTGATATTGTCTTTACTTCCGTATAATCATCCTGTATTTGATGTTGCATTAGCTCATTATTGCGTTTTGAATTAATTGAAGGAGCAAAAGGAAGCTCTGGAGAAAGGCCTGGTAACCATGGAAGATGTAGAGATGGCAGTAGCTGAAGCTGAAGGTAACGTACATTGATATTGTGTTTCAGCTTTGTTTTAATGATTATTTTTTAAAATCGTGGAATGCGTCTTTGCTGTATATATTGAGACAGATCATGTATCTCTCAAGAATTGGTATCATCTGGTGAATTCTCAAATGAAAATAGAATGTCCTGAAGTGTTACTGTCAAGGACAAATTCTTTTCATCTGTTTTGGATGATATTACTTTATTAGCTTGTAAATTTGTTAGCCTTATATTATCATGCTGGAGGCTATTAAAGCCTAAGGGATAACTATGATGTCCTGTTTTGGTCATCTGACTTCTTTGTACTCCAAGGGTTAAATTATTCCTAAATTGTGGTAAGCAATAGAATGATTTGGTTTTCATTTAATTTTTTTTTATTTTTGGGGTTTCTTTGAATGATATTATAGATTATAGTTACTTAATTCTTTTACTTGAATTGCATTAACTAATTTAAATCATCGTAAGCTTTGTGTATTTGATTCATGCCTTCTCCAATATTAAAAACCAAGTCCTCAAACATTTCTATCACCCCTTGCTTCCAACCTGCAACTCACTGTCTCCCTACTAGCATCGATGTCATTTCAAGTTGAAGAACACAGAAATGTTGTCAGAAAATTCAAAATAATGGAAAAATTCTGAGAGTTTTGCAAATAGAGCTTAGTTACTTGAATGAGGATTTGAGCTACGTCTTTTGAAGAGTTCGTGCATGATGACTCTTGAACAAAGCTCTTTAATTCAAATCTCTCTCCACAATGTGAGAATTCAGACCTCAAAGTAATAGCTTTTCTCTATCTTACGTACTCTTTCAATTTATATAGAGGATAATACACCTCCAGATTTTATACATTGATTTTAACAGGTTGTCATCATAGCATTCTTTTGTCAATGATAAAGCATTACAGTTTGCATAATCATTGTGATTACAGCTTCTAGCATGTGAGAGACATTCCAAGCCAGAAAAACACTTTTGGGTTTCCAAAATCTATCCAGAGCTAATTCGGTGAACTACATCTAACTTCACCTTTGAATGAAGTTGATAATGTATTTATAAACTGAAAAAATCTTATGACAAATGCTATTTGCTTCCTTTATGTTTATTTTGTTACCTCTACAATGAGCAGTATATCCCCAATCCCATCATAGCTGTAGTTTGTTTCTAATGGGGACAGCATGGATGCTTTTTCGTAGTTGTAGTTGGTTTGTTAAGCTGATAGTGGAAAACATATTTGATGGTTTTCTTTAAGCTTATGTTCAATTTGCTATTAGGGGGTTCCCAATCACAAGATAGTAGCAAACCATCCAGAAAGATTCACTTGAAGAAGAGCGTAAAACTTAAACAGGTGAAGCATAAAGGTAAGATTTTCATTTTAGCATGCTTTTATTCCATCTCCAGCAGGCTGGATATATTCTAAGTAGATAGAAAGATGAACCTATGTACAATTGGTTCAAGACATCTTTGTTGTCAGTCATGTACAGTTGGCATAATGTTGATTCACTTTGTTGAGGAAAGAATTAATGGAACATAATTTTATTTTTCCCCCTTAAAGAAGAGATGGGACGGAACTGTTATGTTGGTAATAGAACATCGCATCGGAGTTTGAGATGTCAAATTTCATATCTTCTTCTCTTCCAATGTTTGACTGATGCCTGTGGTGCCTTCTTACAGGTAAGAATAAAAGAAAACCTTCGGTGCCAGCCGCTGATGTTTCAGGTGACGCCATGGTGGAATAGATCTGCAATGTTTGGTATGATACTTGGAAATTTTGTCAGAATTTTTTCTTTTTAGTTTTCCCTTGATGGGAAGCTACGTTAAAGTTGGGGTGTGACTGAAACTAACCAGGGTTAAAATATTGTGATGTTGCATCCAAGTAACTAGATTGACAGTCCCTCAGAAAGGGGAAATGAAAATTATGGCTCTCAATATTTTAGGCTAATCTATGCCATATATTTTGATACAGCACAATGGCGTCTTGCAATCCATGTAGCCGACCTTACTTAGTGGGATAAAGGCTTGTTGTTGTTGTTGTTGTTGTATGCCATATATTTCCGGTCATTCTGATGTCCAGTCAAAATCTTATGCTGCATTGAAATAGTTTGTTTGCCCTTTTCACCGTTTCCTCTTCTGGGAACTTGGCTTATGGGATGTTACTGGAACTAACCAATAACAAGTAGCAAATCTAATTCAACAAACAGCCTTTTCGATTGACATTATAATCGATTTTGGGGCCCAAATAATCAATTTTTGGAAAAATTACCCAAACAACATAAAAAGTTGATAATTGATTATTGAGATAAAATCACGTTTTGAAATAAATTTTACAAAATTATTTATAAATTTAATTTTATTGTTAAATAATATATTTTATTTCTTGAAATATAATTTTATTAATAATTTAATTTTAAAAAGTAATGTCCTTTATGATAATTTGTATAGTTAAAATTAATTTTAATATTTAAACAGATTGTGATATGATATAATTAATTATAATTAAAATCAATCAATGTTAATCAATTATTTTTATAATTAATTATATTCAATTGAAATTTAGATGGGGCCGAAGCAGGGTTAGCTATATGGATAATGTAATATTGCTGTGTTATATTAATAATTAAGTTTTTAGATATATTATTTGGGGATAGATCTTCAATTATTTTTCTGGATGGCTATTTTGGCCTTGCTTTACCTCTTTATACTTTCTTTATACAAATTTGTACCACTTAAAACTATTTTTTATAAATGCTAGATCAATTTTTTCAATATACAGTAATTGCGAATTATTTTTATTATATGACATCTATCCCACCATTCTAGGTTTTGTTATCCTAATTTTTTTGCTCTATTTTTGTGACATAAACATTTGTTATCATATAAATATAATGTCGTTGATCTTATAATAATTCTCTTATCCTTCTCTTTAAAAGAAAATGTTCTGATTGTTCTCTAACCGTCAGTAGAACCAGCATGGGTAAAGATTAAAATAAAGAAGAATTATAACCAGATCTCACAAAAGATAATTAATTATTATTAGGTCTATTAACAGCTGAATTAAAATTATTGATGTGTTGTCAATGCTTTAGTTCAATTATTTAATGAACCTTATATTTTTTTTGTTTGTTTGTGAGACATTAACATAATTCTCCCATTAAAAAAATTGACACTTACATGAGATATTTTCATCTTCATCAATTATGAGCAAGTTGATAGTTTTCGTTATAAATTTATACTTACTAACAATGGCCACTAGTCACCAATAATATCATCATCCAATTTACGAAATTAGATGTCCCTGAACTCCGATATTATTCGGGTGTCTGGATCTATTCATCATGGGTTTGAGAATGTCATGCACGTTTTTGAATTAGATCTGAATCATCTCGATTTAATAATTAATATAAATAATTTAGAATCTACCTTTGTTTCTTAAGTTCAAGATATTGTCTGAGTTAAGAATTAAATATTTCCCGTCATATTTTTTAAATAAAATTGTAGACACAACTGATTTGTTTCATATCTACTAGGGTGGGTATTGTTGCTTGTGAATTATGACAATCATTCACTACCAAAATTATTCCCAGGTAGTGAATAGCATAATTACTAGTGTTGGAGTTTTCACCTTATTCCATGGTATTGAAATATGAGTTAATTCAATCATTTGAACTAACAAACTATTAAATCAGTGATTAACTGATTTAAAGAAATAACTTGTTCCCAATTTAATCATAATTCAACAATGATTTTTACCTACCACTCCTTCTAAACCATAATATAAAATATTTTTTAAAAACCTTATCTAATTCAAAATATAAAACATTAAATAACTTTTATATTTATTTTTTTTAACTATACTTCTATTTTATTATTACTCTTTTTGAAAGAAAACATACATTGAAATTTTCATTTTAATAATAATAATTATTATTATATCGAGACTTTCATATAAAATAGTTAACGATAATATAACTAAAATTTTAATTATTATTATTAGATCAAAACTCTTAGAATATTTAACGATGATATAATTAACTACAACTTATATTTTAACTTGGAGGGAGTAATATTTAAACCAATGCCTCGATCTTAGCATCTTGCCCCAAGGCCTGAATCATTCACGTGGATTGTTCAGACCAGTTTCTAAAAGCTGAGTTTCGTTCACGTTATTATTTTCCCCCCATCAAACCAAAATTCATACAGCCATGTTTGGTAGATTACAAAGTAAAAGAGCATAATAAAATGGTTGGCCAAGAAAAAATATTAAGAAAATAAAAGAAAACCAAATGGCAACGACTATAATAATACACACACATTGGACAGTGGCTAATACCATATTAGCCATTCCAATCCTTACCATTCATTCAAACATTATAAATCAAGAATGGTGAACAAGACAAGATGTAAATACAAATTTGGATTGATTTAGCATCTAATGACAGGGAATCACACATCAGAAAAAAATACTACTGTCAATTTCACAATTACACGGGACTCAGAAAGAGCATATTAAGGAAAGCAAAGTTGTGGGAGGCACAAAATTCCTACCTTTATTGCTTCTCTTCATGAAAACAAATATCTTAATTACGGAAAGACATAAACACAAGCAAACATGCTAATCACTCAGAGGAACCATCATCATCCTTCTGCTCGTGCTCAGCAACAACTTTCTCTATGAACCTCTTGCGAACACCATCGATGACAGCTTTTCTTGATTGTTCATTCCCACTCTGGCCATCGTTCAGCACAGGATCTGATTGGCATAGTACTAATCCAACACCTTTTTTTTTTTTTTTTTACCAGAACGTGCAAATGATTCACCAAAACATGTTAGGTAGAATGAGGGAGAAGATAGAAAAGAGGATCATGAAAAATAAGAAGGTAGAAGTATATGTCTCAGCTGAATTTTTTCAATCAGTGGGAACCATATGCATACAAATAGCATGAGGAAAATGATAATACGTGTTCTAAATATAGACAGGTTAATAGACAAGGAACAATAGCAAGTAATGAAGCACAGAATCTTCAATCAATAATCAGTCTTCATGACTAGTAAACGTCATACATACATGTTAACACGAAGTGACACTTAGATATAACACCGACACTTTGGGTTTCTGTGAAGCTGTACATTAGCGTCCATCTAAGATGCCAGTTTTACAGGAAGAGATGCAGTGCAGAGAGAAATGGTTTAAATATTCCCCATTTGTATCTGGAATTTCACAACACGCAGGTTGCTAGAAGAACACCACCTAATCATTCTTCCATAGAGTGAATAAATTATATTGATATAAATAATCTGACAATAAATATTGCCAGATGGTATTTGATTAAACAACATTCAATGTTAATTATGTTAAAACAGAAATAGATATCAGTTTAAATGTACAATTTAATAACAGCAATTTCGAGAAAAGCTTCACAATAGAAGCAGCCCATAAACCCATAATAGACATGAAATAGAAGAAGTAAAGCTCCTGCCTTTTTCAACAGGAAACTATTAAAAGAAATCAACAATGAAAGAAGAACATCTCAAGCCACCTATAGTTCAAGTGGTAAGAGTGGGATAGGATATGGATAAAAATTCAAAATTTAAACCCTTCAAAAATAACCCAAAAAAAAAATCCATAACACAATTGGCATGTCTTTAAGATTAATAGAATAAAATAGAAAGGGGCACTACTAATCAAAGCAAGAAAACAAATATCATAAGCATCCTGAAACAAATTAAATACCTTCAGGAGTACATCTCCGGCCAAAAGCGTGCAAGCCCACATAATTTGCTTTAACTGCTCCACTGTTGTAAACCAACAAAGTGGGAAGATTGCGATCTGGGTAGTTTGGAATACAATCAGTAGATATTATCTTGACAAATTTTGTTGCAGGGTATCTTGTAGCCAATTCTTCTAAGCATTGCATTAGAAGTCCACATTCAGGAATTCTGCCATGAAATTCATTTAAAAAGAGAGAGAGAGAGTAAAATTAAGATCAGCACAAGAAACTGTATTCTAAACTTAAACACAGCTTTTGAACATTTTTTTTATCTGATTTTCCAATAATGCAGTACAAGTAGAGGTATTTTACAGCTTGACAATGCATAAATTGGTTCTTCCAAAAAGTTTCTTCACGTTGGAGAACCAAGTAGCAATCGCCTAAGAAACTTTACTAAGTTATACATTTGAAATGATATAAATAATTTAAAGAACTCTCAAGGCATACCCTTCCTTGTAAAGGTGTACAACAACCCAAACATCAGATGGAGCCTGTGAAACCTCTCGAATAAAATCAGATCCTGATATTGGAATTATCGATCCAAACCTCAAAACTTTAGCTGCCTCTCTCATCTCGGTCAGCCTCTTCTTCCTATCAAAGAACGAGAATCAAATGAGAATATAAAGATAAAAGTCTTGCTTTAGCCTTTTTATTTTTCCGTCGAAGACGCATTACAGCAGTTGTTTCCTAAACACAACATAATCAGAGGTGTTAAGAAAGTATATAGCCAAAATAATATCATCCACCTGAATCAAAGCGGGTTAAGCATAGGGGACAAGGTCGAGTGGAAAAAAGGAAAAATAAAGGCAGTCATAAGATTTCAAATGATATACATATACGTTATTTTCATATTCTGACAGAAAATATTCTCTTCCTCATACAAGAGAAGGGGGAAAAAAACCGAAAGTCGAGTCACTAGGTTTCTGGAAATCAACATTCGTTACAAATCGAACTTCAATAACCAACCTGTACTCCTCAAGGAATCTATCATCATCGAGATCGTCTTCAAGCTCTTCGAGCTCTTGTTCCGTTTTGTCATCAATCCAGGCCTTATCTTTCGGAACCGAATCCTCATCAGGTGCAGGCGTAAACGGTGGCGGCTTGAACGCAGGTGGTTTTGGGGGTAAATTGCCAAGCTTTCTCTGGATATCATCCCACTGGGTGGACGATCCTTCCACGTCCTTGTACACAAAGTGATAATCCGCCATTGCTATCACACAACAGATCTGAGCAAAACTGGAACTTGGCAAATTCTAGACTGGGACAAAGTTGGCTCTTCAAAGATTCGTATTTTGGGAATTCGACTATCGGGGTATGATTTTTCTTGATTTTACGTTTGCTCACCGTGTCTTGAAAAAGGGGCGGTTCTTCACCAGAGTCCTTCTTCCGCGGCCTCAGAAGCGATCTTCGTGAGATCGCCGACAGAGTTTAAGCAATGACGGTAAAAGGCCGGACTCGGTGGAGCCAGGCGATACTAGCCTCTTCGGTCAGTCGAAGAAAGTTCCAGAGGCAACCTATTGAAGAAATCGGAGGTTAGGAGGAAAGTACAAGGTTACTTTGTTAATTGAGTATAAAAACATTTTTCTACGGAAAGGGCTTGGAACTTTATGGATATTTTAATATTTCATGGGAGTTTATTGTATTTTCATGACTTCTGTGAGGTTGCTTAGGCCCGTTTGGATTTTAATTTGAGAAAATTGATTATAAAACAAATTGATTATCAAAACATAGTGGTATTTGGATAAATTTTTAAAATTAATTTTGATAAAATTAAAGATGTTTGGATAATTTTTTCGGAATTAATTTTGAATGGATAAATTACAATAAAAGACATTTATTTTTATAATGTAATAATTTTTGATCAATTTTTTTAATGCAATATTGATAAAATGAATCCATGGAAAAATATAAATCAATGTATCTAACTTAGAATAAATTTAATAAAAGAGACAAATACAAATCTTAAATATTAAACATCTAGTTTATAACAACTAACGACTTGGGAGATAATAAACTATTTGAACTCTAATGACATCACGAAGATGAGCCATATCTGATAAGGATGCTGTAGATGAAGGCAAGGATGAATAGTCATCAACATGATCATCATCTTCATGCTCTATGTGGTCTTCCGTTTCATGACGCATAAATTCATAATCAGAATCAGACTGTTTTCTAATGAAATTATGTATTGCCATTGTTGCAACAACAATTTGAACTTATGTATCATAATCATAGCTAGGCATATGGCGTAAAATTACAAATCTATTCTTCCAAATGCCAAAAATTCTTTCTATGGTACACCTTAAACTTGAATAATGACAATTGAAGACCTCATTATTATTTGCAAATAAAGATAACCTCCTAAAATTAGAAAGATGATAGCGCTCACGTCTATACGGTCCAACATATCCATTTGGGTTTGGATAACCAGCATTCACCAAATAATATTTACCTTATAAAAAACAAGATTAATTGACATGTTTGTAATTTTAAGTCTAAGATAACTAAATTTTTTAAAAAAATAAATATACCTGAAGGCGGATGTGGGAAGTTCATTGAAGGAGTTGTGAGAGCATATTGAAATATGCAAGAGTCATGTGCAGTACCCTCCTATCCAGCCAAGACAAATGTAAAACATATGTCCCAATCATAAACCGCCATTATGTTGTGTGTTGAAATTCCTTTTCTTCCAATATAGTTTTGTTGTTCACTAGCATTGACCACACATGGAATATGTGTACCATCAATTGCTCCAATTGTATTTTTTAAAAAAGGCCAATATCGTTTATCATTTTGCAATTTTATTGATAGATGATGTAATGTTCGATCTTGTGGCTTGATACATTCCATTGCAAGCATATTACAAGCTGATAAAACATCATGAAAGTGCCTGCTAATAGTTTCTCCTAAGTGTTGAAACCTATCTTGTGCCATCTTATTTCCTAAGCCATGTGCAAGCGTATTTAAAAATATTGCAACCATTTCTTGGACCCCCATTCCTCATCTCAGTAAATATTTCCCTTACAGTCTAGTCCATGAAGAGTGAAATACACCATGCATACAGGTCATAGTCATTTCTGATTTCATCAATTGCATCAACATGTTGCATAACTTCAGCTATTGATGTTCCATTTACATGAGTTGCTTCTATCTCTGATATACTAGCTATTTTACTGATTACATTAGCTATTACTTTTAAGGTGGTCATTTTTTTCTTTCTCTTACTGTTGCATTCAATCCTCTTCCTCTTCCCACTACCTCTACTAGTAGTTCCCAATTCCTTCCCATTACCTTCACCATAGATTCCCTGTAAAGTATTTAGAATTACTCTTTGGAACTCACCACTTACTCCAGTAGCAACTCCTAAAATTTCATCATTGTCCCCTGAACCTTCTTCAAGATCTACACCTCGTTGTTTCATATATGGGCGATACTCATCTTCTTCCTCATCTTCAACTCTATGATATTGATAAGGGAGGGCTCTACTTGATGGAGCCCATGATCTGCCTCCTGTGGCTGTTGTATCTTGAAACAATTCACATAATTCATTTGCAAAAGATAATCCTTTATACCAAAATTTTTCATATGTTGGATCTTCCTGCACAGATATTACTGATAATATTACACAATACACATGAATAAAGAAAATAAATATATAACCTCACATAACAATGTCATACCGATATCTTTTTCTCCCATCAATCATTTGGAGCATCTACTGTGTTCTTTTCATGATTCCATCCCAACCCAGTCTCACTCAGAATCAATCTATTCCAGTCTTTCCATTCCTTTCTCAAATTATCCCATTTGTTTTTGAATTGTTACTTATCATATTTTCTTCCAGTCTTACTATTGAAGGTAGTTTCTATATTTATCCAGCCTGCTTTGCTAAAGCTACCACCATTTCTCTGCTTCTTGTGCACTTGGTCCAAGCATAAGTCAATAAAAATCTTAGTACTCCTCATATCTCACGAGGCTTTTGATTTATCCTTAGTCATTGTACTATATAAAAATTAATTTCAGCATATCACAAATCAAAAATTATCCATCAACCGCATAGTAAGCATGTTGAGGATTATAAAAAAAAATTATCAGAAAACATATATGGAAGATGAATTTGAGGAACATAAAAACGTGAAGGCTCAGTATTATCAACAGTTTAGTTCACAAAAAAAAAAATAAAAAAATAAAAAAGGCCAAATATTCTGTTCATTGTCTCCTGTCCAATTTTTTTTAAATTTTTGTTTCATCATCTCCTTAACAAAAAGCATATTCTGCAGAGGTCGGAAGTCGAAGACTCAAAAATTAAAAAAAAAACATAGACACAGAGAAACCACATGTAGAGGTCGAAGGAGACAAAAAGAGCAAAACGAAAATCATACCTTATAGAGGATATAAAATAACACCTAAAATAGGGGAGGACATACTGAATGTAGGAGGTAGAGGTCAAAGTTCAACAGAGAAGCACTGGAGGAAGGAGATCGAAGCTGGAGGGAGGAGATCGACAATGAAGAACAAGAGTGAGGAAGGAACTCGAACTTGGACAAAAGCACCGAAGGAAGGTCATTCACATCAAACTGCAGTGAAGAAGATGCTCTGCAAGCCGTCACTCATGAGACGCCACTCACGATCTGCAAATCTTGTCCAGATCGAGGATGAAGAACGATCGAGGATGAAAAATGAGGGTAAGGAAGGAGCTTGAACTTGGACAAAAGCACCGAAGGAAGGCCGTTCACATCGAACTACAGTGAAGAAGATGCTCTGCAAGTCGCTACTCATGAGATGCCACTCACGATCTGGAGATCTTGTCCAGATCGAGGATGAAGAACGAGGGTAAGGAAGGAGCTCAAACTTGGACAAAAGCACTGAAGGAAGGCCGTTCACACCAAACTGTAGTGAAGAAGATGCTCTGCAGGCCGCCACTCATGAGATGCCATTCACGATCTGGAGCTTTGAGGGAGAAGACGAAGTTTTGCAATTCAAAAGCTTGAAGTTTAGGAGTCAAGAAGATCACGTGAGGGTTGGAGAGGGCTAAGAAAGAGTTTAATTTTTTATCTATCATCTAAGACTACAATAAATGCAATAACGGTCATAATTGATTTTCAAAATGGAATAATAATCTGCTTCACTATAATGGAGTTTGGGAAGTTAAATGGAATTTTGGAAACGTGGGGTGTTTGGGTAAAAATTTTCAAAACTATGATTTTGTGGCTAAAATCAATTTTTTAGGTGTTTCCAAACAGGCTCTTAGTAATTCTCCCAAAATAAAATGGTAAAACAAACTGGCTGGGATTAGTATTCATTCTAGGGGAGATAAATCATAAATATGATAGTGAGAAGAAACAAGGAGAAAGAATAAAAACTCTAAAAAAGTAATATTGGGTAACAATTTTTTTAGAATTTTCAGTGCTAAAATATCGAAGAATGAACATTGAAGTGGGAAATTTAAATTTAAATTATAATGAAGTATTGATTTGACATTTTTTTTTATGAGGTTGTTACTGAAAAAAAGATTTTAAGGAATCAGATGCTTTTTTTTTGGTGGGGGGGGGGGAATCAATAAAGCCTTAAATTAACTAGATAATATTAAATCATTTTCTACACTCAAATGGCTATAGGCCCAAAAAACATGGTAACAAGCTCAGCAAACTCACTAAAGATGGACCACCATTCTCTAATCTCTTTTTTGTTGATGATGGTTATTTTTGCCAAAGCGGGATTTGTTCTGTGCTATATCGGGGCAGAAAGTGAGTTCTACTAAAATAGGGTGTCTTTTTCAAATAATGTGAGCCATAATAGAGCTCAACAACTTAGTGATTTGTTGGGATTTAATCGCACGGCTGACTTCAAAAAATATCCCGGTGTCCCTCTTCATCATGAAAGAGTGAACAAACACACTTATCAGTATGTGGTTGATAACATGAAGCAAAGATTGTCTAAGTGGAAGGCCAATACTATTTCTTTTGACGGTCAAAGCACTTTAACGAAGGCGGTTTTATCTGCCATTCCAATGTATTGTATGCAGACTTCTTCCCCTCCAATAAGCACTTGTGAAGAGATTGATAAATGTTCTCGCCAGTTTCTTTGGGGGTCTACCCTTGGGAGGAGACGTGTCCATCTTGTAGCATGGGATGATGTGTGCACAGAAAAAAGAAAAGGGGGACAGGGTTTACAGCATGCAAAGACTCAGAACCAGGCATTAATGATGAAGGCAGGTTTGGGTCTCATTAACAACAAACAGGCACCTTAGGCAAGGGTCATGCGGAGCAAGTACAAGTGTGGTATTGATTTAATGCCGAAGGTGGATCAATCTTGTCCTGGTTCTAATTTTGGAGTGGTCTTAGGAACACATGGGATAAAGTAAAGAATGGAATTGAGTTTACAGCTACTCAAGATAGTGAAGAGGGTGTTAGGTCGAAGCATGAAAAACATGGGCTCTTCACTGTGAAATCTGCATGCAGGATGCTAAAGGCCAACACTAATGCTCATGATTCAGTATGGGAAAAGGTATGGAAGTTATGAGTGCCATAACGCTGCAAAACATTCATATGGCTTATGTTGAGTGATCGACTTCTCAACAAGAAGTACGAGAGACATTTGAGTATGAATCCCGAGTGCAGTTTTTGCTTTGGGAAAATAGAGGATACTAGTCACGTACTCAGGCATTGCCCTGAATTGAGGAATGTTTGGTTAAGGATTGTTTCACGGGCTCGTCTGAGAGATTTATTTTAATGCTGACTTGCATGATTGGTGCAAGACAAACCTTCGAGATCAGACAAGGCAAAACTCGACCAGACAGTGTGACATGTTTACTATTGTTTGTTGGCTACTTTGGAAGAAGAGAAGGAATGACCAGACTTTTGAAGGCAAAAGAACCACTAGAGAGAATGTATTTGCTCAGGCGAATGCAATTTTGCATTGCATGGGTCGAGCACATACTCGTCTTCTGAGAGTGTAGATGCTTATCACGAGTTCTATCATACAAGAGGAGCTTCCTTCGATGACAGCATATGGTATTATGATCTGCGTGAATGGGGCATACGCAAGAACAACGGGGATTGTAGGATGTGGTGGGATCTTTAAAAGACTCCGATGGGCATAGGCTTGAAACGTTCATGGTAAGACTTGAAAAGGGAGATAATATCACAGCAGAACTATGGGCTAGTTACATGGGATTGAAAAGAGCTTGGGACAATCAGTACAGACATGTGAGAATCTACAGCGACTGCACGGAGGCTTTAGCCTTAATTAAGTCTGCTAGTTATGATCTACATGCTAACAGGGACTTGATTCATGAGATTCAGCAGTTATTGAATTTAGATTGGCAAGTTGAGTTTGCTTATGTTGGCCAAGAGAGCTCTGTCATGTGAGAATCTACAGCGACTGCACGGAGGCTTTAGCCTCAATTAAGTCTGCTAGTTATGATCTACATGCTAACAGGGACTTGATTTATGAGATTCAGCAGTTATTGAATTTGGATTGCAAGTTGAGTTTGCTTATGTTGGCCAAGAGAGCTCTGTCACTTTCTTTGGGATTCCATCTTGTGGCTGTTGTGTCGATTCCAATGTTATTGGTGTCTGATGCTCTTATTTAGTTTGTTTTGTTTTGGTTGCTTATTTTTTCCTTTTTGAAGTATCCAAAAAAAAAAAAAAAAAAACATGGTAGCAAGCTGCAACATGTCAAATTTAAGCTTAAAATTTCGAATTTATATGGAACCCAATCACAAAAAATTACAATTTTTATTTTTATTTTTTTGTAAAAAAATTGCAACCCTTCCATCAACTCTATAAAATCACTCCAGGTAAAATATATATATATATATATATATATATAATCATAATTTAAAGATCAATATTCCTCAATTGAGCTCAATTGAGAGAATTCAAATCCTAAAAATCAGCCAGTTAAGTTTGAAAATTTTGAATTAAATGCATATTATTTTTAATTTATAAAATTTGATAATAAATCATTATGAACTTTTAATTCATATAAATTCTATGTTATTAATATGTTGTTTTATGAAGCTTACGTCATATGTCATAATATCATGTGTGACCATAAACTTTTCATGTATAGATAATCTCCTGATATTTTGATTATATACTAATCATCTTGCAAATGATAGACATATTATTTCAACATATCTATGCACTTTATTAATCCAACCCTATCTAAATGAATTATAACTTATTTGCGCAGCACATAGAGTTTGGATTAAGAAATTCAAATTTTAAATGTCACATCTAAAATCTTTTATTTAAGTAATTTAAAAAACTTTAAATGGAAAAGAAAAATAAATTGAGATTCGAAACGAAAATAAAAAAATTAAAAATAATGAATTTATCTTTATTTTTTAATCGATAAAAATGAAAAAATATATAAAAAGTATAAAGATATCAATAATAAAAATATAAAAAAATAAAATATTTAAAGTGATTAAAATTTTAAATAACTAAAAATGTAAAAGAATTTGAAATATAAAGGAATGACAATAAGAATTAGACTTACATTTGAATCAAATCTAAATTCATAAATTTTGTGTATCCAACTGAAAAATCTAGTTCAAATTTAAATTCAAATCCTCATTAATCTAAATAGACCATTATCAAATTTTAAAAATCTAAGAGACTTACATATGGCAATAAGATGAGCATACTCAAGCCTATTCTTGCCAATGGTCTTGTAACCAACTACAAACTGTTAGCGCTTACCCTCTCTAATTTATAAATAAATAAATAAGCTTATCCTTCATGTCTAACCATTAAAATCATGGGATGCAACAAACCAAATCAGCATCACTCCTGGCATAATGTAGAAAACCAACCATATAGCATTAAAGATTACGAGGATGCATCTCTGAACATAATATCGTTGATTCTGCTGATATCAATATCTGACATGGGCTCAATGGCCATCTCGTCTCCCTCTCCACAGCAATTGAAACACGAGGGATCTCTGCTGAATTCATCTGAAATAAGAAATCTCCAAATTCATTATCATGAATACTTAACAAATGAATCACATCCCTAATAGCAGTGTTAACAACCAGAAAAATCTTTTTGTCAAAAAAAAAAAAAAAAGACTCCATTGAATTGGCATGCACACTTGTGGGGGGAAAGGCCCATGGGGAAAAATGATGTGTACAACCAAAAGAAGCCAACATAGAACTCACCATAAATTGTGTACAAAGATGCAGGGGAAGGTGTTGACATGAAGTTGAGGCCAATGTAGAATCCCAGTCCTAACACAATGGTCACCATAACGTAGGTTGGCACCGCCAGAGCCCAATACCTGAAAAGTGAAAGATTAGAGTTTTGTATTCTTTATGTCCTAAAAAGAGGAATTGGCAATGTTTTTCCATGTATATCTTTACAAAGAACTCTAGGAGAAAGAGCTCAGACCCAAGTCCCCCTTAATCCAACGCCCCACTAATTTTTTTTTTCTTTTTTGGGGTCAAAACGCCCCACTTCATGTAACAGCTAAATGAAGAGTTTTTTTTTTTTTTTAGATTAATTGATTATACTTGTATCATGAAGCTAACCTTAGTACAACCAAAAAATACCACTTCAAAATTTACATCCTATGAAAGTATTCACAAAAAATATGTTAGTTTATTATCCACCCAAACTAATACATATAGCGTTAATTAGAAGCCCTGAAAGTTACCTAAGCTTGCAATCATAACATGCATCAAGCTTTCTAACCTGCTGGGGTAGTATGTGATCCCAATAGAGTGTAGCCAATGCTCAGGAACATACGCCCATATCAAGAAGATAACTGTTCATAAAGAAAATTGAAAAAATTTTAAAATTTGTTAAATTCCAAACAAAGAGATCACAAGAACATTGAGTGACAAAACCATAAGTTGACCAGTGATAAAGAAGAACTTAAAAACAAAGATGAAGAACTTGCACCCTCTAGAATCCAAGACATGAGGTCATTCATACAAAAGCAGCAAACTACAACAAATAATGAAGCTAGTTCATAAAACGGTCACATAAAAATTGAGTGTTTTGAGATTCTACTTAATCACAAGTGTTATGTCTTGTAGTAATATACACTAAGAAAAAGTAAAAAGCACATAGCATAGCCTTTAGTCTTTTGTTAAGTACTTGAATGTTATTTCAGTTCAACAATCAAAGCATCCTAAAATCAAGTTTTTGTAAATTCATATAACAATACAACAACAAGCCTTATATCATAAAATGAGATCAGTTGTATAAATCATACAACCAACTCTTCAAATATATCATTCACTAATAGATTTTATTCGATAACTTCCTTAGATATCCTTCTTGGTCTCCCTCTACTTCTCACGGAGCTGAAGACCATAAACTCAACCCTACTCACCGGTGCCTTCATTGGCCTTCAATGGAACTAGTATATCACAAGTATGAATAGATAACAACCCAAAGAAACTTGGACACACAGCACATTGATCTATGCAGTTACAATGTATCGATTTCCAAATACAGAAAGTAATTGACTTCTTCAAAGTAAACAGCCTTATGCAAGGTGAACTTAGACCATCTACAAATAAAATCTAGGTACAAAAATATATACCACCATTAAGTGGCAATTGAAAACAGTAGAGAAATCTAAGAACGTCACAGCATCAAAAGGAACTCAAATAAAGATAAAAAGAAACAAGTAAAGCTATATTTATTTTTTTTAAAAAAAAAAGCATGATATTAAACAAGACCTGAAGCAACAACAACCGTATGGATCCCACAAACCATATACTTCTGAAGGCTTTGGTCCATGCTCTCCAGACAACCCAAACCCAGTTTTGTCATCAGGATCTTGAAAGGACACACGCTGTTTCGACAGACTGAGAATTCTTCTAGGACTATTGACCGAGTGGGGGCTTTCCATCTCATAACCCTTCAATTGCTTAAGCTTCTCACACTACACATGTTGCACCGTAGTTGAATCAGAACATGAGGCAAAATTCAAGAGTCCTGCAATCGCTGTAAGAAATGAGTGAGTTATCACATCCATCAGCCAAACAACTAGTGTGACAATAAACTTGAGTCATATAACTGATACATACCTATCAGCCATAGAAAAGGAGTGATCGACAGGAGAGAAAAGTAGCGGAAAGCTTCAGCTGCCTTAGGTGGCCTTGATATGATGGATTGCCCTAGGAGGTGTCCAGGTCAGTTTCCTTGGTGTGTAGTCGAGACAGCAGCTAGCTCTCGGCAACAGAGGTGTTGTCCGATGTGACCATGGACGAATTGGGTTTCGACGTCGCACAGCAGATAAGTTCCCAACTACTTCATAGTGCAGGGATGCAGGAATTCACGATTTAGAATTTACTTAAAATTTGTAATATAATAATTATTATTATAATTTATAGTTATAATTTATTAATGATCGTGATTAAGTATAACTACCAGGCCACCTAGACTTGAACAAAGGCACTACTTTTGCGACTGGATTAAATCTACCTCAATCTCTGTTAATATCCCTTGGTTGCTGTTGGGGGATTTTAACCAAATCCTAAATTTTGAAGATAAACTGAGTATTAGCCCAAGTTCTAGCGGGATGGCTGAATTTAAGAACTGTTTAAATACAGCAGAATTGCTAGAAGTTAGGCAATTTGAAACCAAATTTTACTTGGTGTAATGTGAAAAAGAACTTGCAAATGTTAAGGAGAGACTTGACATGGCTTTCTCTAATCTACAATGGATGGAAGCATTCCCCCACTAGAATGCAAGTACCTTAGCAATTGCAGCTTCAGACCACTCACCTATTCTTTTCTCTACCAACACCCAGCACAGACGCACCAAACTAAAAAGATTTTAAGCTCATGGTATAACCTGGGTGATTGTGAAGATGTAATAAGAAATAGGTGGAAGCAGTATAACTCCGGTTC